>NC_045736.1:34042759-34081988 GCF_008692095.1 Etheostoma spectabile | reverse complement strand
AATACTATTATCCTAAAAACAATAATACCTCACGTGCTTGTTTGCTACTGTCATAGAGTAACAAAACCCCAGTTCAGGGCGTGCAATTAATTAATTTCGGTTTTCCGATTTCGGCTCCCAACGATTACCAAAAAGTACAAATCGAGTAAAACGATAATTTGAATGTTATGTTTTGAATTTCATGTGTGTTCCTGATGGCGCGAGCGCGCGACACACACACTCATGGCACAATCCGCCCCTCCCGAAGCCAACTCTTCAGCCTACCACCTGTCGGGAGGCAGAGGTCGCGTGCATGTTACCGCTGGGAATTTAAAATTTAGCGAGGAGTAAAGAGGCAGAAGGGGGCAGCCAGCAGCAGCGTTTGGTAAGCAAAAAGGCAAAACCAACTCCATGTCTGGAACCGTTTGGCTTTCGAGAATCCGACGACGAGCGAAAAACATGCTACGTGCAGGATTGCTACATGGTGAGTGTTGCAGTAAAGGGAACACCACAAATTTGTTTAACCCATTGAATTAAAAACAGAGGTGTCCTATGACAATTTTAAGAGAAACGAAACGGCAATCACTCCCTCACATCCCGTACCCAGACATCCCTACAACACACTGTACAGCGCAACTCCTATATCCGTGGAATTCGGAAAGGCCAAATCATAAACGAGTGTGCCTATTATTTGCTAAAGACATGCGCTATAGTTTACGTATTGCTGTGAATGCTGGGCCTGATGTCTGGGCAGCCTTTATATTCGTGATGAGTGCTGGAATTTGTTAAATTTTGCCAAAATGTTGCGTACTTGTTTGTAAAGGCTGGTTAAGTACATACAGGGAATAAATACCTTTAATACTTTGACTTGAATTTATATTTATATTTATTTAATGTAATTCAAAAAGTCCTACAATATTTTCATGTTTTAAGATTGTTGAAAGGTGTCCTTTTTTAAAGTAAATGCAAACAAAAGTCTTTAATAATGTGTACATAATCGTGATTTCACTATGACACAAAATCGTTATTAGATTTTTCCCCAAATTGAGCAGCCCTAACTCCAGTACGATACCATCTGGAATTTTATCTACCAAGGCCGCAATGAGTGCCTCTTTTCTTCAAAGACAAAATTCAGAAGATTAGGACAACAGCACACCATAAGACATTCAGGATTACAGGACTCAGTGTCAACAGGACTTTGGAAAACTTGTCCACTGCCTTTATCTGTCCGTAGACTCTTCTGATAAGCCAGTTTTTACAGGTCTCTCCTAACAAACAATCGACAGCTACAGCTGATCAGAACGACTGCTTTTTCGGGTCCTCACACGACCAAGAGAACTGGATAACATCACTCCAGTTCTGAGTCTTTACACTGGGCTTCCGCTGTCTCAAAGAATTGATTCAAAGTCTCTTTGCTCGTTTTATAAATCCCTGAACGGTTTAAGGTCCAAAAATACACTTTTGATCTGACTACTGAACTATGCATACCTCCCAACTCTCAGGTCACTCTGGACAGGTCTACTTTCTGTCCCCAGAGTCAGAGCTTAAACAGGGTGAAGCACGCTTTCACGTTCTATGTCTCATACTGGCAACAAACTCCCAGAAACCTCAGATCCGCTGCTACTCTGCCTTTCTTCATCAATGACTGTTCATTATTTAATGTTTAATTTCCTTAATGCGCACGTAATCTTTTATTCTTGGGTTTTTGTCTTAATTTATATTAACTGGTTATTCACCTGTTTATCTGTTTTTATTTGTTGTTTTAACGGATTTTGTGTAAAGCACTTTGATTGTCTTGTTGCTGAAATGTGCTCTCAACAATAAAGATGCTGCCGTGCTGCTACATCCACACCAAAATAAGTCCACTTAGGGAGAAATACAAAAAACTAATTAACGTAACCAGTGAAAGTGAAAAAGAAGTAGCCTGTATTAATACACATCCAATATTGGAAACATCCAAGCCTTCTTCCTTTAATCTTACGTAAAAAGTGCAACTCTATTTCTAACTTTCTGCAACACATGAACTGCTAGATTTATCAAATAAATCCACTCAATAAAACAAATAACTTTTCAAGTAATTTTCAGTAGGAATACACAAATAAAAACAACCTAAAATAAAACCAGTAAAAGTGCAGGGGAGACAGCCCAGTTTACCTCACCTCAAGTCAGGCAGTACATACCTATACCGCATGATCTACGGGGAGATGAAGAGGCATCGGTGGGGCAACTTCCTTGTGGTTTGCGGCTGTTTATCCGAACTCAGGGATATTCACGAAGGCTACAGACTACCACGTTGTCCGTTGGCGTTACGAGTAAAACTCCCACACTTAAGAGCGTGCAAGCTTTTTCTCACGCTTGTTGCGAGATAACTCCCTACTTGCGCTATATTTGATGCAGCCTGTTATTTTTAGACCCACCGCTTCCGCAATGTTTTGTTGTGGTGGTTATTTTTTTTACTGCTTTAATTGCCGTACAGCTGTCTGACTCTAAGCGCATTCACCATCACTTCTCACCTACTGTACCACTAAGCACTGGCCCATTCACTTAAGGAGTTCCCCAGTCTTAAACACACGACCATAGTCCTACCAAACTTCTGTAGGCTTTTGGTAGAAACGAACCAGATCTTGGTTCGGTTGATCCGTAACTTAGACTACCTCTTTTGGTCAGACAAAAGCAGCTCTTTAGTATGACTATACTGTCGGGGAGGTTTCACACCTTAACTTTGTGTTCAGCTCAACTGAGAATTGCAAAGTCTGGACAACAACCGTAGGTGAAAGGGCCCTTGGAAATTTTCATCATATCATCTTTGTGTTTGGTTCTGTGCTTCAATTGTTTTGGTGAAGCATCAGTACAGTTCGTCCAATGTATTTATAACAATTCACATCCATCCATCTTCATTCCGCTTATCTGTCATCGGGTCGCAAGGCTCAAGCTCCAAAGGGGAACCCACTTCCCTGTTCCCTACCAATAACCAGACTCTGACTGGTGAGCTCCTGGGATATTCTCTGACCGGTTGGAGTATAATCACTCCAATACCCTGGGTCTTCCCCGGAGGCCTCCACTAGCTGGACTTGCCTGGACACACCTCCTAGGAGGCGTCCAGGGGGCATCCTTATATCACACTTGCTGGTTTTTAGCAGCCATCTACATTTTTCGTTTATGTCGAATTTTTTTTTTTTTTCACGATCCTAGAAGCCACCACGGCTCCTTGTGACAGAAAGGCCTACTTCCGAGCTCCTCACTGAGGAAGATTCCCATCTCTAGGGAGAACAACCCTCTGAGGAAACCCAGTTAGTCCACTGTACCTTGGATCTCGATTTCGGGTAGACCAGCCCATGAAATAGGTGAGAGTAGGAACAACGGTTTTCCCGGTCCGCTCTCTTGTCACAACGGTGTGATAATGGAATGTAATAACGCACCCGCTGTGCCAATTCTCCAACCAATCTCCGCTCCATGTTCCTCACACCGAACAAGGATTAAAATCCTTTACTTGGTAAGGACTCATTCCTACCTGAAGAAAGACTCCATGGTTTCAGCTGAGAATCAGGGCCTCATATTTAAGGTGCTGATCTCATCCCCGTCCTTCAAAATCGACCTGTAAACCGATCCAGTGGAGTGTTGAATCACAGGCAATGAGCCGTCAGGACCACATCATCTACGATCCCCCGCCCACAAAAAATCTAAATTTAAATGTAAATCTAAAATTATATATTTTAACACCTCCCAGCCGGCCTCTTGGACTTTCCATATGATGGTGTCAGACATAACAACCCTGTCCTCGCCAGGCCCTATCATGGACCCATGTTCAGTCTGTTGATCATACGACAACAAATGATTACTCTCTTTACTAACGACCCACAGATCGGATGTCTGTTTAGTAAAGGCAATCAAAAGGAATGGCCTCATAAGATCTCATACTCATTATGGTTAATGCAGGACTCTAATCTCTGCTAGATTTACTCGTTAAGTCTGCTTTTCAAATCTTTAACGGAATTTGATGCAGAAAGCCTGAGCTCTATGAAATCTTTAAGTTCTTTGGGTTACTTTCATTGAGCATACTTTAAGTCAACGATTTTCATAGCCGGAGTGACAGTAGCACCTCATGAACAAGCGGTTCCCATGAATTTTATCAACTGGAAATATAGGTATGACAGCCAAAGAAATGAGCTACTTCGAAAGTGGTAATATCTCACCACAAGTCTCTGCTCCTTTATTTTGCATGATAGGACAATTCTGAAATGCCATTATCCTTTCACTTTCATTTTAATCATATGTATATGAAATCAACAATTGTGTAGATATTTCAATGTATTTCTGTAACCGGCTGCTTGGAGGGTATTTTAGAACCCTGAAAGTGTTGCATCTTTTTGGACAAGCGACAGTGTCAAAAAGTGTAAACATACACAATAATTTCAAACCACTGTAAACTCTTGTTTTCCAAGGACTTCAACACTGTAGAATGGTTTCTTTGAAAAACATTTTTTGTAAGACATTAACTTTTTTCAAGAATTGGATAATTCAGCTCTGATCATCGCATGTCTGCATATTCGATATTTTTTATTTTCATAGTATCTGTTGGGGTGAACCAAATAGTCGACTGTTGATGATTCAATCTAAGGAGCCTGATGGGACTGTCAATCTTACAGTTGAATTGGCGCATGTCGGAAAATGTAGTATGAAACAGGTCATTCCATTCGTGTGTAGGCCTGTGGTGGTGCTGAATGTACTAATTTTACAAAGAATTAGCATTTGCATTTCCCAATAAATATGATATATAGCCTATTTTGGTTACATATTGGCCTTTTAATAATAGTGTTAACTATTAGAGGTAAGATTACTCAGGTGAACAAAAATCGTCATTGGTACTTAATGACTGGTGAGGCACGGTATATGGACCACACTTGTTTTTAAAGTTTTTTTGGCAATAATAGAGCTCTATGGCGCAGAAAGAGAGAGTAGATCACCAGCCTTAACATCAATGATTTTAGTACTTGGACAGTGTGAGCCGCACTTCTCACGTAACAGAAAAGGGTTAAAATAGAAGTGTGTGCTTGTTTAAGGGGCATTTTTCAATTTGAATGTTGAAATCCCATGGAGTCCTGGTGGCAGTCTTGTAGTCTTGGCTGTACCGCTGATGAAGGAGTGGAAACACTGCATGGAGTAGTTAAATTTCTTTCATAATTGAAATAAATGAAAATTAAAATAACCATGCCCTGTAGTGAATTAGGCGCTGGCCCGCTCTGTGTTCCCAATCAGACGATTAAGATGCAAGTCATCAGTGGCGTTTGCAGATAAGAACAGTTTTATATTCTTTAAAAAAAATTCTTTATGAAAAAATAAAAATAAAAAATGGGAAGAGTGGCTTGGGAAGAATTGTTTATGTTAATGGAACTGTGTTTTATTTCTAAAAAGCATACCACCTCTGTGACTGATGGTTTGTCCTGATTTTGTGGAAGGGCTCTGGCGTGTAACAAACGTAGTAAATACTGTGGCTTCATGGGTTTGACACACTGCAGTGGGGAATACCTCATTGATTGCCCCTAGGCCTTGCTGCTGCTGCATATCCGATTCAGTTATCGAGCGTCATTGAACAGCAAAAGAACAAATTCCACTAATCCTTGCTTACTTGTTTGAAGTGAGGAGGTTTTTTATTTTCAACACCATTTGGTGCTGTAGATGAAGTTTGTCTGTTCTGTTGATGATTTAAGCATCACATCTCTTTGACAAATGAATGAACACACGCATCTGCTGTCTGCCCGTCCAAATGCAGATGACGAGAGCATTGTGTAGTCTTTGACTTTGTGTCTCTTTTAGATGTGTGACAGTGCCGTCGACAAAGTGGAACTGTAGTTTGCTTAAAATAAAGCGAAACCACAAGTAAATTATAGTTTTAGTTTCAGCTTTCCACACATTCTGTTTTAAATCCCGTCTCTTTTAAAAATGAGTCAGGAGTGCTCAACATTTTTAAACCCTAATACTATTGAATTCCATTTTGACTAGTAAAGCCCGTTCAGATATTGAAGTCAAATATTGAACGCTACAGGTGAGCAAGCTAAGGTGAGCTTTTTACCCCTTTAGTGCGGAATGACCTGTGTCACAGCGTGGTCTCAAGAGCTAGGGTGTGTACTAGGTTACAAAACCCCTTAAACTCAACCTAATTAAAAACCTACATTCTCACAATCAGTTAAATATTGGTGGAACCATTTATTTCCATTTCCCAACTATGGATGGATTGTGTGCCACACTTCAGTTCCCTCGGATTAATGAAATCTTGTGGCCATACCTAACTTATAGGCCATCATCAGTCCAGTGTTCTGGTCACAACCAAAAAGCTGCAAAACTAATAACATTTTCATGCCTCAGTTGAACTTCAGTTTTGATTAGCAATTTCAGCCTGCTGTAAGACTTGTCTTGGTCGTATACTGGCCATCATTTCCATTGGCAAAATTGTGTTACTCAAATGCCAACACACAAACCAAACTTATTAGAAGAGGAAAACACCTTCTAAAAAGTGAGTCAGATAATCTAATTTACCTGTCTTGCCTGTTGGGCTTCATTGTAGTGAATCACTGTGTTTCAGATCTGAAGTAGTTTTGTAAGTACAGGTATATAAGTGACATGGCAAAAAAATACAAAAACAATACCAAAGTTACAATATCTTTAGGTGCTAATTTAGCTTATTCTATTGGTCCGTTTTAAACCCCTGGGTGTATTTAAGGTATAATGATGAAAACAGGTTCCAAGTTTGCAAAATAACATAAATTCATCTATTACACACACGATGAGGGGAAAGTTGTTTGATAAGAGATGATTAACACATGTATCCTTTTTTCTCAGGAATGTTTGAACACAAGTAATAAAATTTGCAGATGAGGCGTCTCTAATAGCCCTGTGTGCGTTTCCACTGACCAAACAATCAATCACGGCGTATACGAGTTGGGGAATGGGCACAATACCATGTGTTGTGTCAGCTTACCATGATGCGTTATCTTTTTTTGCTTTCCATTAGAAAACAGGTACTGCAAATGAATAATTGGCCATAGAGAAGTGTGTGCTTGTCATGTTTAGTGTGAGAACACAATTAGACTTAATGACCAAGCTGCGCTGTAAAGCATTCATGCATTGTCTCATCAAAGCTTACGCCGTAGACTAGTAGTGGCTTGTTTATAGTGAGCTCTTTAAGAGAATAGCAGAGCTAACATGTGCAGCATGGGTGTGTGTTGTAGAGCAAGTGACAGTTACATGGATTAGCTTCGGAGCCAAGTACCCTGCGAGATTGGAGAAGAAAGAGGAGAAACAAGGGTCTCTCCTGGGCTTTCTGATCACGATGGGAAAGCTGTAGCAGGAAAAGTTACCCTCTTCTTGATAGGCTGGGTTCGTTTAAATCTTAGATCCGGTGCCAATTTCGTACCGCATTTCAATGCTGGTTCCTTAGAGATACTTTTTTCAATACCAGTGTTTTAAATACATTCTTAAACAAAAATACTTTAAACCACAACTTTTGTTCACGTTATTTTGAATCAGAACAGTTGGTAAAAAAAATTTTGGTAACATACTACAATCACTCAGAGTAACATAAAAAACACTGGTTGTGCTTTTGGAAAGGGTGCGACCGTCAGATACTCAGATTGGGATGAATCCGAACTAAATTAACAAAAAAAGAGAAACCTTTTTGCCACACATGAACATGATATAAATAATCATAAGCAAATTACCATTGTGTACAGTTCTATAGACCTACCTAAAACAAAGGAATGTAAACAACAAAGGACTTTTTGGTGTATGACGACACAAACCTTAACAATAAACTTGGTGACTGCCCTTTCAAACATTGAACTAAGGAGAACTAACTTAAGTGCAAAGGAATGCAATCAAATTGCCTTCTTGCTGAGGTGGTGGAGAAATGAAGTTGGCTTGCCTACAAAACTCGGCTGTCAGTCAGACACCAGGCCATAAAAAACACTGTAACGTCAACAGGCTGCGACCGCTTGTGCCGTGCCAAATATCAAACGGTGCCTGCGTGAAATTTTGAAAACTACAAGCCGACGTAGTTTGCTCGAGTTTACTCTGTCTGCACATGTGCGTGCGTGGTGCGTGCGTGGTGGCGGCGTGCGTGCGGGCGTGCGTGCGTGCGTGCGTGCGTATGCCGGAGCTTTGCTCTGTGTCAAGATGCAGAGAGGGCAGATGTGCAACTGCGATAGGGTGTTGTCTCGTTTCCCATGAAGTGCTTTAGGTTACATTGGTCAGCAATTGCCGGCAACTTAGGTCTACACGCAAGAATGCTACATGGTTATTGCTCACAGACGCTTGATCCAAAATTTGGCACTGAAAGATAAATATCTTTTGATACTCATAGAACGTGCCAAAAAAGTATTGGACGTTTGGGGCCAGCCCTATCCTGATTTCCTGTTGTTCACGGAGGAGAACCCGGAAATAAGATGCTACCAGCCCAGCCATGGGGACAGATTTATGTTGTTGCGGTCTGCGTTTTGAGAGGTGCACGTCAGGCTACGGCGTAGGGTCCGTTCCACCGGTCCCCACTGCATGGATTAAACCAGGACAATACATTTAGTATAAATAGACCAAGGCTGCTTCGCCTCCTTCTAGTGGGATTGTTGGTACAACCTTTGTCATTTTGCAGTTAAAGGATGAGATCAGATCATTGTGTTGAGGATTAAAGCAGGGTGGCATCAACCCTGTGCCAGCAAGCCTGGAAAGGCAGGGCATGAGTTTATTAGACTGTATAGTTTTCCAGGAACAGAGAGTCAAAATGTTTGCTATTTAATTACAGAGCGGGCCGCAACCAAGGACACTGTCAATGATGGTTTTAAGGCCGACAGCTTAACAACCTCAGGAATGGTGGCACTGTTGGTTTGGTGACGCTGTGTCTTTCTCCTCTGAAGAGTCAGGTTGTTTTGATGTGTTTGGGGTATGAAGCAAAACAAGAAAGAACATTATGGGCTATCTGTGTACCAAATTGGGACACTTTTTTTCCAGTCAGAGGGCCGTTGTGCCAATTTAAGATTTTAAATGCCTGGAAATGCCCTTTTTGAAGTCTGTTTACTCAAGAGAACTCTTTTTTTCTTTTTTGTAAAGTTTTTAGTTGCTTTTAAAGGATGTGTCTCCTGTGTTACAGAGATGCTGGCCTCATTGCCTCACTATGCTGTAGCAGTCATTTTTTCCTTCCTTGTTAAGTGACCTGATTTGAGTTAGTCTATTCCCTCTCAGCACTGTCAAAAGGTCCCTAGTATTTGGGGGCAGGACGTGTTTGACAGGACTCTGGGTGTGATGTCCCTCTGTGTGTACTTTCTGGGATGGGGGAGATGGAAGTTTGCCCTCCTTTTTGGCCGATGACTCCCTGGTTTTTGGCTAGGGTGAGTGAATACACCATGTCACCAGTTGAGTCCTGTACATCTAACAATGGGAGCCTGGCACAGGCCTTTTCATGGCACACAAAGGGAGCCATTAAAGGCTTAAAGGCATAGGATTCAAGTCGGCCCTAACAAGCCTGGCTGTGTGGTATGGTGCTCTGACATAGGTTTCTTCGTTGGCTGGTGTCAAAAGAGGATTGGCGAACAACAGCTTCAGCTGTTACTTAAAAAACTGAACACACCATCCCTAATTCTCAAAGTAAGGTGCTCTCTGCTATCTGTCTTCTGTTTGCTAACTGATGAACCATTGTGTAATACAATTCACTTTAACTGTTAATAGGAACTTACAGGAGGGAACAAAAACAATCAAGCAAAAGACGCAATCCTTCCTGTTCCTGTCATGTCACGTTCCTTTCAGTTGCGTGCTTGCCTCTCTTCATCAAACAGCTTTCGCACTTTAACTTCAAACTTGTTCTTCACAGAGCTCAGGCTTCAGCCTCAACCTTCAGTCTGGGTCAAGAAACTGAAAAAACAACATTGAGTTAGAGTGTAGCTGCATCTGAGCAGCTTCTCACCTGTTGGAAAGAGGTGGCCGAGGTAGAATTGTGGGATAAGCTGGTTGCGGCATACGTTAAAAACGCTTTTCTTTTTCACAACCCTGGTGAGGTATCCAGGACTAGTCCCGAATTAACGAGCATTTTAAAACTATAATTGCGCTATCTGAAAATGAAAAACGTGGTATAACCTGAAATGATCTCTGATCAAAACTGTTAGTTGTTACTCAAGTGGGACAGGGGAACTGATTCAATTGTTTTACGATATTGTTTCATGCACATTTGATAACATCACAGTAGTTCATCAAAGTAATGATATTAGCTTGTTTGGAATGTATTAGATTCAGTAACTTAATAAAAACAAAGTACTATTCACCAACTTGAATTTGGATTTTAAGTCATATCTCAGTGAGATAATTTTAACTAAGACAACTGACTTTTGCCCCCCTCAAGTCAGCATCAGGTTATCTCATTGGAAGCATATCTTCAACCAGGTCTTTGGACTATAAATGAAACCGTTAATGCCTTCAGTTTAGTGCATATGATTAAAATCACTTTTTCCGAGATTTGAGAATTGTCTCTGGTGCATACAACCTGACCTGAAAAAACACATCCATGCTGTTTTGAGTGAGATAACAGTTTTCTGAATGTCCTCGCCTTAGTCTCCGGGTGAGGATGCCCATGATCCGATCACATATGGTCCTTAGTACTGAGTTCATGCTTTAGACATTTGGGGAGAAACACTCTAAAATGCTCCCTGTAGAACTAACTGCTGTCTTCCTCCAGGTTTGGACAAAACCCTCATGGGAGCCAGGAAGATTAGAAATGGCAGGAAAGAGTGCTCATTGTAGTAGGGACTTTAAATTTTCCCTTTTGCTAATGCTTGGCAACAACTATACTGTAACAAATCAAAGAAATGGTAGCCTAACTAATTTTATTATCAATTTATCATTGTAACATGATATTTCTTTTTGGCCATGCTATGTTCACCAAAATAACCAGATGTGCCTGGGGGGCAATCATACGTTTCTTTCATCATCTAAATTACACAGGGCTCATGGGAGCCCCAAACCGCATCACGCCACACTCAGCCAGCTATTTAAAGTGTAAGCGGTGCTCCCAATATCTCTCCATGCTAAAACCAGAAGCTCAGGCCACGCAAAACGGAGGCCTCCCACTGGACTTTTATCTGTTTGTTTCATATTTCCCTTCCCTCAGTCAGCCCTCCTCCCTTGTGCTCTTACTGTTTCTGCTTAGCCAAGCGTATTGTGTTTTCCTCCAGCTGACCTTGGTTACATAAACTAAGGCGCTCCCTCCTCCCGTCCACCGCTTTGCCTGGATCCATCCTATGTGCGCTCCCACAAAGCCCAGGTTTTGATTACATGTGAAATTGGAGCCAGGACTATTTATTCCACGGTGGGGTAGCGCGTAGGAACTGGATGGAGAGAAGCCAGAGAGGGGGAAGCCAGGAAGTTCTGTGGTGATCAGGCGGATGGTAGTGGTGGTGGGTGTACTGTTTATGTCTTCTCATAACCTCTCTTTGTGAGCCAATCATCCAGCGGCTGTTTAAATGAGCAGACGTCACGACGCATCTTCCTGTCAGTAGTTCGTGGCAAAACCCAAACCCCATCATTCAGCTTGGGGTCATTGCAAGGTGGCAGATTGGCTGAGCGCTTCTAGGTACCTTCCTGTCCTATAGCTGGAGGGCCGAGGCTCAGGCCCTTTTGGACATACACCTTCTGAAGTGTCATTACAACTGACGCCAAATCCTCGCACACTGAGGTTTTTTTAGCCAATAAGCAGACTTGATGACAATAGTGGCGGAACAATCAATTGACAGTCGTGGCAAGGTGCCCACAGATGCTGAACCAAATACGTTTGAAATGTTGGTCTCTGTAAAATCAAACAATTTGGTCTAGACCTTTTTCCATCTAAGTGTCTTAAACAACTTTTTTTTTTTTTGAAACTATAAATAAAATGAATTGAATAGTTTGGTTCAGTTGTTAACTCAGCTCCACTAGTGTCCTCTATGCTATATAGTTACTAGACAGTGCCCGTTGAAATGTGGCTGTCTGAACAGGCCGGTGGCTCGGCTGTGGTATTACTGCTTGTAGAATCACCATAACCAAATTGTTCCCAAACTACTTACAGAGGACCCCAAACCACTTAAAATGCACCTCATGTATAGCTACTATTAACTACTGATTTACTTGACAGAGAATGTTGCACCTTCAGAATTAATTACAAAATATCACAAGACAATGTGGAGTAAGAATGGCAGTGCGCTACCACCCGGCTGTTATGAGAGCTAATCAGCGTTAATCACCAGTGTGTGTCCGGTGTTGTCCGATGTTGTCTTGTGTGATTATTGTTAAAAATTTAACAGTTCATATATTAGGCGAGAGTAGGAAAAACTGTTGGAACTAGTATTTTACGTATTTTAGCTCACGGGAGTTCTCTAAAATACGTTTATCTCATTATTTGATTTTTGGCCATGTTTAACCGAAAATTTGACATTGTAGATATGACAGAAATGCGGAAAAGCATATATGTCGACTTTAAAAAGTCTTAAATACCCGTATTGGTTCTAGCTTTAATTTTCTTAAGTCAATGTAACACTACCTCTGAGCTGATTGAAATGCGCAGCGCTTAATTTTTGCTGTTGTGTATAGGTCTTCAATTTCATTCATAATGGTTTTAAAAGGTCTCGAATATACTTAAGCTGACTGGGTGACACTGCAGAAACCTGAGCTAGCCCATTTTCAACTGCCACTCTTCTCTTGTTAGCAGAATTCTGGACATAGACCTATATAGTTACTAACAGAGGTTATCATAAGTCACATCACACCCTCAAAACTTAACTGTGCCTGTGATTTAAGTGCAACAATGGTCTTTACAAGACCCTGGGCCAAAATTAGTTATCTGTTAACTGTGGAGCAGGTTAGACTTTAGCAATTCAGTTTAATTTCAATTTAATTACATTTTGTTTTAGTGTCTAATCAACCGAAGTTATCTCAGGACATTTACAGATAGAGTAGGTTCAACCACATTATAAATTACAAGCCCCCCCCCCCCCCCCCCGATCCAGTGCCACCACAAATCATTGCTGTGTTTGTTCAGTTTGTGTAAAGACACACATGCACCATTCTCTTCTCCTTGGTCACTTCATACAAAAATACACAGTGTTCTCTTAACACAACACACTAGTGTTGTAAATGCAAAACATTTCAATACCACAACCCTCACTCTCACCATTTTCATACTTGTGATTTTGAGTTGGGAGCTTGGAATAGGTGAAGTAAAGTCTTGCCTGTTGCTCTCATCATTGTAAATACTGGGTATAATAAATCGTGACACACGGAGATACGCACAAAGGGGAAACACATAGCTAAGGCCAACGGAGATGAGCTGCCAAGCATTAATTACAGGAAATGATCAGCCAGCGTAGACAGGAAAGTGTGTGGGTGTGTGTTGTGTGTGTGTGTGTGTGTGTTGGTGTGTGTGTGTGTGTGTGTGTGTGTGTGTGGTGGGTTGTGTGTGTGTGTGTGTGTGTGGGTGGTGTGTGTGGTGTGTGGGTGTGTGTGTGTGTGGTGGTGTGTTGTGTGTGTGTGTGTGTGTGTGTGTGTGTGTGTGGGTGTGTGTGTGTGTGCGGTGTGGGGTACCAAAACGGGAGTCCAGTAATTGTGTGTTGATTTGATAGGGACACTTATTTTAAACATTTTGCTGTTCTGCACACAAGGTAGGTAGGTAGATTACAGTGTAAGGAAAAGGTGAATTCTAAGATGAAACAACTCTGATTTAGGAAAGTAATACACAACCAGGGTGGGACTGCAAATGCATCTCCTGTTTGGTTCATCCAGGCATGATTCATTTTGGTTTATTGGCAGTCGGTAGAAGACCATGGTTATTATTGAAACGTGGCTGTTTCTGTCAGACGAGCATGGGCTAGTTCATATTTAGAAGTTATCTTTCAAGTAAAATGCACCTTTATGAACATCAGTTGGAGTGTTGTCTTAAAGGGAAACTTTCAATCTTTCAACCATGTTTTTGTGTGACTGAAAACAATTTCGGAAGTTGCGCCAGTATTAAGCAGATTGCTGCAGTCGGCAGTGGCGAAACAAGCTACAATGTAAGTTATTGGGCAGATGCGCACCTTCAATTTGCGTCACCCAAAGTGCTTGCTTCCACTGACAGGCTCAGGTTATTGGTTCATGTGTCTGACAACATTATGGAAAGATCTCTACAGAGAATACCTTTTTTTTATAGAGTAAGATCCTTTGTTTTTAATATCCCCAAATTGCTATTGCAAACCCATTAGACTCTCTGTTAAATAAAGTGACGGTTACAGTCAGGATTGGACCAATTTCACGATTTGTGTCACCTTAATACGGAAAATAGGTCAGGGTTGAAAAAAATACCTTTAACACATAGAACAGTACAAACGCAGTACAAGAGAAAGTGGATTGAAATTGTAATATCTGAAACAGTCTGAGAAAGCATCAGTACTACTGGATTTTTTTTTTATTTGTTTTTTAAAAAACATACAGAGCACACATGTATTGAAGAATCGCCCATAATCGATAAAGAAGAAGAAGAAAAGATTTGATGATCCCAAGGGAAATCACCTTTTACACTCTGCCTGGTGTAATGCAACAACAAACATGCGCAAACAGGAATCTTATAATGCACCAAGGCGGAGAATGCCAGAATAAGCGGGCTTCCCATTAAAGACCTGGTATTACCGGACTGTCCAATCTCAAAATTGAAAACAAATACTACCCAACTAGCAAATAGGCGAATGCTCAAGTCCAGCCCTTAAATAAACATTATGTATATGCACAATAGCGCCTCCTCAAAACATAACTACATTTGGGGCCGTAGATGCCATGTTGTGACCACAGGACTGTGGTCTCTCAGTTTGGTAAGGCCCTCCAGGCTGCACCATGAGTATCTCTCAGAACCTCAGCAGGGAGGGATGGGATAGGGGCTGCAGATTAGTGTGTTTTTAAACGTATCAGACTCTTAGTACATAGGGGGTTTCATAAAGAATCGGGGTGATACAAATAAACCTGCAATGAGCCCATACTGTGTCCACAGATAATTTAAGTCACAGGCGTCATCAGGGGGACCCTGCCTAACTGCTGAGTCACAGCCTCTGAATACTGCTGGTAGTTGGCCTGGAGGTTAGGGTTGTCAGTTGTTTTCGCTCTGTTGGGTATAGTACTTGGTGTTGTGAGTCACTTTCGCGCAAACGTTAAAGCAATGGGTCTAAAAATCAGATCACCTCAAGACAGGTTGGCTGCTCTATGAGGTGTGTCTTTTGCTCCAAATGAAACACAACAAAGTGAAAAAGTCCTCTCACAATGTTGTGAAACGCTGCTGCGCATATGTCAGTTTACGTCAGTGTACTCAAAGCAAGGTGAGACTTACGATCATAGCCAGTGTTCATTCCCAGTGCTCCTCCTCCTTACCTGAAAAGTCTTTTTTTTCCTGTGTGAAAAAAAGAGTGTGGAAAAGGCTTTCCTTGCTTTTGCTAATATCATGAAGCATGGTGGAAGGATTATAATATTTTCATCATCCATCCTCCTTATTATAATGCTCTGCAGTATGTTTTGGAAGCTCAGAATGCAGCACAGGTGACATTTCTCGATTTTGGAAATGTTCTATTTGTTAAAATAATTTTTATTAAATTCTTTATACTTTTTTAAATGCTTGAAAAAGATTATTTAATCTGACATTATCAATTTAGCCAAGTCACATCTTGTAAAATGGTGCTACTCTTGCAACTCAGTGGTCCTCTCTCTATTTTGGTGGATAAAGAATGACGCTTGTCAGGTTTAGGTGGAGATGTCTACATTTTCAGCAGTGGACATTGCAGGGTGTGGTGTGACTATTGCAAACTGGTGGAAGCCACATAGAAAAGTGGTGCTGGGAACCAGACCATTCCCACTTAGACTGTTTTTCCATACACATGTGCTGGCTTGCATGACTCAGTTGACTTGGTGTGTCAGCCCACAGGAATTGAATTTCATAACCGGACTATCTGGTTGAAGGTTTGTCTACAGTGGTGTGACATTTACAGGCTAGACTCTATAGGTAGCTCTGTGTGTATTTTAAAACAGTAGACTTTTAAAGAATTTCTAATGTCCATAAACCACTGAGAGTGAATTTTGTGTTCGGATGTTTATTATACCGTGGTGATTAGATGTGTTTTTTCTGGTGCTCTGCCTAGATCTGACCCCTGCCCGCCACTCTTATCCCCAGCTCTCGGTGGATAAACGTTTCATTTCCTATACATTCTTAACATAAAAAAAAAAATACTGGGGCGCCGGGTTAGCTCACTGGTAGAGCGTGCGCCCCATGTACAAAGGCTCAGTCCTCTGCAGCGGCAGGGGTTAGAATGCGGCCATTGTGTTGCCATGTCATTCCCTCTCTTTCCCTTTTCATCCTAAACTGTCCCTATCCGATAAACGCCTAAAATGCCCCCCAAAAATCTTAATGAAAACAAAAATGCAATTTTAGTTGTAAAAGTTTCTTATGAAGCGGCAAAATCAGGAAATGTTGGTCTTCATTAGCAGTGACTCATCACTACTTCTATAGGCTACAGCTGAAAGTGAACCTAAAACTGTAAATAAAGCAGATATCTGAAGGTACAAACAGAATCTCAAACCACGAAATTCAGTTAGATGCTTAAGAAATACTATAAACTGAACACACAGGACTTTAAAAAAACCCCTCTCTGGTCTCCAGCACAAGCAAGAGTTGAGGAACGAGTTGAGAACAT
Source organism: Etheostoma spectabile (assembly GCF_008692095.1). Lineage (NCBI taxonomy): Eukaryota > Metazoa > Chordata > Actinopteri > Perciformes > Percidae > Etheostoma > Etheostoma spectabile. The sequence continues at coordinate 34,065,300 of NC_045736.1, read as the reverse complement.
GAGGGGGGAGAAAGGGGTGGCCGAGTTGGGCGCACTTCAGCCGTATCCAGAGAAGGCCTAACTTGGGCTCGGTCCGTGCGCTAAAACTTAAAAGGAACGTAAATCAGTGCGGCATGGTTTGGCTGGCTCTGCTAAAAGTGTCACTGGAAAAAAAACAATACCATTTCATTCAGTTAGAAAAAAAGTTACCCTTTGCTTGTTTGAGTTAGAAGCTGAAACTTTACAATGTTGTTCGACAGACAATATTGTCGTGTGTGAGGGATTATTAAATGGACAATCTGGTTAGCCCTTCGAGGAGTAAAAAACAAAAACAGCAAATTGCAGTATTTCCTTCCAGATGTGGACCATGTGGGTGTGATGTGTTGTAATCGGTACTTTACCAAGTTTAAGTCTATATAGTGCATCATAGTGTGCTGTTGTGGGTTGCCAGAAGGTAGTGGTATCCAGAAAGTGGCTGCTAATCATAAATCCCTTCCCAGGGAGGACTAGAAATCACTCGCAGGCCATTGTCCCCGGGACTCAATGTCCTGTGACAGAGTCCTTGTTCGCACGATTCTGGGAAAAATATTAAATCACAATGTTTGCTTAGAATTGATATCACAATTCTCTGCCATGTTTCTTTTGACATGACAAAACAACATGTTGGGAGTACCAAACCAAGGCAAACCTTTGAAGTCAATCCAACTCACACAGTTGTGTAGACAGTTGGGAATAATCGGCATATAACCACGTTTCCTTCCCGCTTTAGTGTTCTGCGTATTTACTAACCAGCTATAGGGTTGCGTGAAAAGCAGGCCTGTAGTGTTCTCTGTCCTGCGGTTGTCTCTGTCATGCTGCTGGCCACGATCCATCCATCAATGCCTGTAACGTTACCAGGGTTAGCTTCGTATCGGTGAAAGGTGTTTCCTTTACCTTGCTAGGTAAGCTAGGTTAGCCTTCTTGTGTTTGACCTATCTGATGCCTCTTTGCATTTTTTTCTTCCATTTCAGGAAACTTAACTATTGAGTATTTTTCTTTGTGTGTCCTTTGTCGCTATGAGGTACATGAAATGCAAACAAGTGATGTAATACCAAGTGCATCAAACCCCGCTTATCTCCACACCCTCAGCAAGACAAGGTGACTTTCCTGGAGGAGGCAGCTGGAGTGCTTCAGTAAGCAGAACAGTATAATCATATCAAGTCATTCGTTGTTCTCTATTCTTCTTTTTTTTGGCTGCATTATCACATGACTTCCACAACGAGACAGAGGAATGAAGAGCAGGGGCCACCAACCCATTTCACTGATTACATCCTCTTTTATTTTATTTTTTAAAACGTAAAGTCACCTACATCATCTGGGCTTCCGGACAAGCAGAGCAGGGGCAGAATCTCAATTCCTGTCAGACCAATTTTCACAAAATTTAGTCACTCACTCTGGCTTTTTAGCAGCCTGAAGCCTTTTTCAATTTAGTTCATATAGGGCTGGGTGTTATTGAGAAAATCAAATATCACAATATTTTTCACCAATACGATATCGATACCACAACGCTATTTTAGTGTTGAATATTGGTGCTTTTACCAATATTGAACAATGGATTTTGATAAATTAAACATCAGTTAATGAAAGTAATGACTAAGTGGTTATAGGCAAAAATAGACAGTTACAACAGTCCAGTAAGAACGGAAAAGACACACTTTACTGAAATTCAGCCTTCAAAAAGGAAAAGACAACACTTACCATATTACAACATTACGATTAAGTACGACATACTCTAAGACGATATCTAGTCTCATATCACTATATATTATAACATTGATAAATTGCCCAGCTCTAGTTCCATATTTCTTTCAAATGCCCGCTACTTGAACATGTTTCAGCCATAAGATATTAGACCCAATCCAGGGTTGAGTGCTTTACTGGGCGTCTACCGCTTTGATGTATAATTCTGTGTTGTCAAATTGGGGGAGGCTGTGAAAAAGGTTGAAAGAAGTAGGTCATCCACGGGTTCCCTTTCATACTGGGCCTGACTTTGAAAGGGAAATGCTGAAACTGGGATGTTTGACTCAACGGTAAGAAAACTAAAGAATTAGTATAGATTACAGGAGAAATAAGATCACAGCTGAGGCAGTGGAAATCAAAGTGTAGAAATAGAAAGAGTGAACACATACAAAGTATTTGGGCGTTGTTTTAACAACAGGCAACATGGTCCGATCATGTGATCTCATGATGAAAAATTAAGTCCACGGGTTACTGTATGAGAAGTTGCAGTCCTTGAAGGTGAATACAGATGTGGTGAGAATGTTTTTTATGTCAGTCAGATGTAGTGTTTGGAGGTACTGGGTGGTGGTGGTGGGTGGGGGGGAAATAGCTGGGGTAACTGATAAGGCAGGATGTGAAGAGTGACTAAAAGGGCTGGGAAAATGGTGGAGAGTTAAATACAGTGGATCAGTATATGACGATCATCTGGTAAAAATGACACAGAAAATAAAAAAGGGACCCGGGTCCCCCTCATTTGGTAATCTGACGGCAGGGTCATAGAGCGTAGAGGTAGACTAAGACCTCTGTGACACCAACAGCGGTATGCTTTTCTTATACACTCAGGCTATTAGAAGCACCAACAAGCACTTTAAACGTACAGTTTATAAGTTTTTATTTATATATTTGATGTTAATATTGTAGTGTTATTGTGGATTGTATTTTCTCTAGTTTTTAATGGGTAAGATGGCGAGTGTGAGCACTGTAATTTCCATTCTATGGATGAATAAAACTTGACTTGATTGTTGGAGTGCAAGAGCTTTAGTCTTTGTTGATATCTTCAACACCCCCAACTACAAATAAGTTTTACTAAATCTTTGTGATCCACTACCAAACGTTTCCACCCCGAGAAAAAAAGAAGACAACAAAAACAAGAAAAAACATTGTCCATGAAATATGATACCTTTTAGTTCAGCCCTAATGAGCATTCTAAGTTGGGCGTGGCAGACTTTTAGGGCCACGAGCGCCGACAGCTGCGAAGGCCCTATTGAACTGAAGGAATATTATTCTTTATTATTATTTCCGTCAAATGAATTGCCTTTTGGGGGACTATTCATATTCAAAACTCACCAAATTGGCGGTCGCATCAAGTCTGGTGAAAATTTACGTATTTTAATGGTTTCGGGAATAGGCCGCACAAAAATGGCTCGCTAGGCCACCTCAATATTACGAAATCACCCCTGCAGTATGTTTAACGTAGAGTCACGTAACTTTGTACACATATGTATCATGGCAGGGCGGACATAAAACTCCATGGTCGCCCCCCGCTAAACCCAACAGGAAGTCCGCCATTTTGTTTGAATGTGCGAATTAGTGCGATTTTGGCCATTCCACATGTCGACTTTAACGAACTCCTCCTAGGGCTTCGTCGATCAGCTTCAAACTTGGTGTGTGTCATCTTAACATGTTAACGATGAAAGTTATTAAAAGAAAAACTTTTCGTCATAGGGCGTGGCCGTGGCGGGCGGCGCCATTTTGTTGCGATTCGCCACCAAACAGGAAGTGGGTGTAACTTGAGCGGTACGTGTGTCCGATGGTTTGAAACTTCCACGATTCATCAGAGTCCGCCCTGACGACATCTACACGCCGCTATTGGCTCAAGTCATAGCGCCCCCTAGTGGCAACAGGAAAAGTAGTCCTAAAAGACAAGGTGCTATACTTTACGAATCCTCCTAGAGATTATCCGATCATCTTCAAACTTGGTGTGTATCATCCTAAGATGTTGACGATGAAAAGTTATTAAAAGAAAAACTTTTCGTTACGGTGTGGCGTGGCATGGCGGCCATTTTGGTGTTTAGCGATGAAGATGAATTGGCTGTAACACAGTGTACGTGTCGTATTGCTTAAATTCCCACAAACACACAGAGTCCAGGCCTGAGGACACCTACGGCCAATATGGAGTTTGGAGATAGCGCCACCATCTGGCAACAGGAAATATGCCTTATATGACAAGATCAGTCCGTTTACATGAAACTTGAAAGTGGTGGCTACATGTGCTTAACTGAGGCGGCCATATATTAGACCACGCCCAGTCACTCCGGCCACGCCCCCTTCATAACAGTTGAAACCGTTTACGTAGATACTTATGTGAGGTGTCATTGAACTCAGCAGAGACTCCCTTGTTATTGTGATGTTTGACCCGCCCCCCTATGATGCGGCCACGCCCCCTTTCCCAGATAAGACTTGTATGACGTATAGGCTTGTGTGATGTATCAATGAACTCAGCAGAGATTCCTTTTTTGGGATGTTTGACCGCCCCTTTATGATGCGGCCACGCCCCTCCACAGATAGTGACCTGTATGCGATGTTTGTGTAAGGTATCAATGAAACTCAGCAGAGACTTCTTTTTATGGTGATGTTGACACGCCCCCTATGATGCGGCCACGGCCCCTTCCACAGATAATGACTTGTATGAGTATAGGCTTGTGTGAGGTACAATGAACTCAGCGGGAAGTTCCCTTTTCATTGGCGACGATTTTCAGCGTACGAGTGACGCGCAAATGCGCGGCGCAAGGAGAGGCGTCCGCCAGTACCCCGACTGGCGCGGGTTAGCGAGGGCCCGTCCATCGCTGCTTGCAGCTTAATTTTTGTTGTTATTCACATGTATAAAATGAGAGGATAGCATTTGCTCCACTGTGGCTTTGTGCTGGTTTTGATTATTTGCTTGTTCGTTGCTGAGGTTTTGGCTTAGCAGCTGTGTGAAATTGCTTTCCCATCTGTTACAAGATTTTGAATGTTCATATGATTAAGAACATTAAAGGTGTGCGCTCTTTTCAAATTAATATAGTTTCATTAGATTTCTCCATATGTGATGAAGTCTTCTCAGACATAATATTCCTAATAATTCCCATCTTCAACCTTGTCGTACCCTGACCTCTCTTTCATTTAACAGCCATACTCTGCCTCTTTTTCGCCCTTCCCTCATCCATCCAAGAAGACTAAATTAATACAGACTGAGAAGAGCAAAGATGCAGAGAAACAGGTAAATTGGAAAGACAAGAAGGGCAGCACAGGGGATGGCCATGAGGAAAGTGTGTGTGTGGGTGTGGGTGTGTTGGGGTGGTGGGGTGGGGGGTGTGGCGCGGAGGCGCAGATGAAGAGAAAGAAATTGATAGAATGGATTAAAGAGACAATGGACAGATTAGGGATGGAGGCCAGATGATATCAGAGGGGCAGTAAACACATGAGGCTGATCAATAAGGTATGCTTGCCCCCATGAGAGTAGGCTTTTCTCACTGTTAAACGCACACAGACCAAAGGATGAAAGGACATACACACCCTACCTCACCGCATACATTTCCACTGTAACGTAGGGCTGCCGGATTATGGCCAAAACAATAATCATGTATTTTGATCAATATTGAAATCATGAGGAATTATCACGATTATTGTTGATTTTAACCAAAACAAATTTTGGTTGAAAGGGGAGGTAACCTTGCACCTTATGACCTCATAAGGAGCAAGAGTCAGATCGGCCCATTTGAACTTTCATTTCTCTAGAGCAGAGCCCAGGGCTCGGTTTACACCTATCGCCATTACTATCAACTGGGGGACCATAGGCAGGCTGGGGGCATATTGATGTTAAAAAACTCATGAAGTAAAATTTCCATCACATAGGACCTTTAAAAGTTAGGGCGGCTGGAAAATGAATTCTGAGGGTACCATTCTTTTAGAAACCAGTATTAGGTTGTTTCAAAGGCGGTTCGTTCTGCTCTATCCATGCCGTTGACAGCGTCTCAAACAGTCTAACAGCAGGGAAGCAAATGGCTCGCTGAATATTTCAGGCAAGGAATTTAATGTTTGGAATTTAGGGAGCAAGGCAGGTACACCTTTTACCTGCTAGCCATATTGTAATGGAAACAGTCAAGTTGTGCAGTTGGTTGCCTGATCATGGCTCTTCACAGCTTGCTCAGCGTGTCTACCCTGGAAACACCCTGTATGTGCAGCGCTGGCTCTGAGGAGGACAAGAATGGAAATCACAGGCCCGCTCTATCCCAGTATTTTACCCACAGTTACAATGGTGTCATACAAGGAATTGTGTAATTCAAACTCTGCACAATTAAATTGGTGTAACTGAAGGGTGACAATATGAAGTACGAGTCAACTGTGTGACATCATTTTCAGGCCATGTGTGTGCATATTATTGGCTCTTATTATTGTTGTAGACGAATTAATGAAGACATTTGGGAATCGTGTGTGTGTGTGTGTGTGTGTGTGTGTGTGTGTGTGTGTGGTGTGTGTGTGTGTGGTGTGTGTGTGTGTGTGTGTGTGTGTTGTGTGTGTGTGTGTGTGTGTGGTGTGGTGTGTGTGTGTGTGTGGTGTGTGTGGTGTGTGTGGTGTGTGTGTGTGTGTGTGTTTTTTACTGGTCTTTAATTTACTCCCAGCTTGTGCATCTGTTACCTGATCCTTCAAGGGCCACAGTTCCAGAGGGTGGCGACCAGCCTGTGAACAAAATACACTTTTTATCCCATCTGCTGTTTCTAGTTGTGTAAAACATCCGCAAACCGCATGAGGAGACACAACATATAAATTCACTGACACTGAAGCTTCAAATGCTGAATATAGCCTCAGTGTTAACAAGTATTGTAAAATGGATTGGAGTTTAAAGTCTCTGAGTTCACTGTATATTTGTGTGTATTTACACATGTTTTTTTCCTTTCTTTGGTGTTGACATTTACATAGTGCCTCAGCCTAGATGATACTGGAGCTGCTGCGATGAGTCTGGCTCTACTGACTGGCAGCTGGGAGGACATAGTAATGATAGGTGCTGGTCATGCCACTGTGCTGATACCAGTGTGTGGGAGAGACTGTGTAAATAGACTGTCAATCCTTCATATAACCACTACAGTCATCCTCAAAAACACACACACACACACACACACACACACACACACACACACAGACACACACACAGACACACACACAGACAGACACAGACAAGAGGGAGGAAGATAAAGTACAGGGGAGTTGTTGTGAACCTTTAAACAAGCAATCCAAATACAGTACGTTCTGCCCCATGAGGGTTTCAGACAAAGAAGACAAACATGGTTTGGGACTGAACCACATCAACACAATGAAGTGCTGCTGTGAGAAGCCACTCACTCCCTTTAATTGAGTCTTCCAGATTTGGGACCGCAAGATTCAAAATCTTTTTATTGGATGCATACGTGCAGATGCATGTATGTGGATTTCATAGGTTTTCCGCAGTTCTGTTTTGTTGACCCATCAGAGACTGATTAAACATGGCCACATTTAAACACATTGTCTAACTCCTCTTCTTTATGGAGAAAACAACTGGTAGGACTTTTATTAATAAAATGCCGTATAGAAATAAAAGTTAGCAAGAGTAAGAATGAGAGCAGTAATCGGGGCCAGCTATGACATTAAATAACTTTATGACAGCAGACAAATACATATACTCCCCCCTGCCACTGTAGACCAGAGCAAGCATATATGTGTTTGTTCAGTCTATGGCAGAGTCAGGGTGTGGTTGTATTCGGTTGCTGAAGTGTATTGTCCTGTCTGCGTATTTGTAGGCCAGCCAGACACATACACAAACAAAAATGATTATCCTGCCGCAACCTGCAAGAGTACACTGAGCGGCACTTATCCTGCATGGGTAGAGGTGTGTGTGTGTGTGTGTGTGTGTGTGAGAGAAAGTGTTTGTGTTAGTTATTCTTCTTTATTGATCTGTTAACAATGAGCTCTGTGAGGGAGTGCAGTGACACTACTAATCGTGTGTGTATTTGCCTGTGTGTGTGCATCTCTGTGTTCTATACATTTTGTTAATGTCAAAGCTATTAAGTGAGCACAAAACTAAATAAAGTTGCTTGCCAATCTTTTTGAAAAGATTTTGAGAGCGGAATTGTGATTTTGTCTGAAATCTATTCTTTTTTTTCCTCAAGGGGCGTCATGCACTGTATAAGTGTTGCGTACGCATGAAAAGCTTGTGTACCCTGGTTTTAATGCACAGCTTATTTCCCACTGATAACAACCATGTGAATATTTCTGTGCATAGGTACTTTTCAAGTTTTGGGCGAACGCCATCGTCTGGTATGGAAGTCTTTTATACATGTGTCCCCAGCTGTTTTGTCAGATTCTGACTCCAGAAGCAGGTTAAAATATGCTTTTCAAAATGTTTTGACTTTAGCAGGACAGACACACATGTCACTGTTATCTTAATAAATGGTTCAAGTTAATTACTTACTACATATAGGAAGCACACAAGAGCAAGATATTTATTACATTTAGTGTCATGCAGGTTTACTGAATTTATTATTTACAGTGACTCATTTAATACAGGTCCATGGCATGAAAATGTCACTTTATGAGGTTTTTTAAAAATTAATATGCATTACCCCAGCCTGCCTATGGTCCCCCAGTGGCTAGAAATGGTGATAGGTGTAAACCGAGCCCTGGGTATCCTGCTCTGCCTTTGAGAAAATGAAAGCTCCCACCCCCCTCTCTTCTCCTCAAAAGCTAGAGGCACAGAAATGGCACATTCTAAGGAACGCTCATTGTGGGACTGGCTCTAGTGGCTGTAATTCTGCACCAAGGCTGAATTTTGGGGAAAAGACTTCAGATACAGTATTAGGGGACCACTAAGGTCTATATAAAAGAGACTTCAGATACGGTATTAGGGGACCACTAAGGTCTATATAAAAGAGACTTCAGATACGGTATTAGGGGACCACTAAGGTCTATATAAAGAGACTTCAGATACAGTATTAGGGGACCACTAAGGTCTATATAAAGAGACTTCAGATACAGTATTAGGGGACCAGTAAGGTCTATATAAAAGAGACTTCAGGTACAGTATTAGGGGACCACTAAGGTCTATATAAAAGAGACTTCAGATATGGTATTAGGGACCACTAAGGTCTAAATAAAAGCATCCAAAGAGCACCTTGTTATGGGACCTTTTAAGCGTGATTTATGCTTCCGCATAAAATCTAAATTACAAGTGATAAAAGACTATATCTGCAAACATGCTAGCATCTCTGTGAAGCCGTAGTCAGGCACAGCTGTTCTTTAAGGTGAATGCTAACGTCAGAATGCTAACAAGCTCACAACAATGCTAACATGCTGATTTTAAGCAGGAAATCATGGTCATTAGCCCTCATGTCGTCCTTGGGTCAAACTGACCCGTTTTCCTATATCAATGTTCCTTTTCTCACTATGACTCTAGAGTCTGTATTTGCGCCCAAGTTAATCACCGTCACTCTCTCACTCACTCTATCACACACTCCCCACACACAAGTATAAACTTCAGGTCTCTTACGTAAGCTACAGCAAAAACGCTGAGTGGAGCCTCCGCACAACCATAATTCACACTTTACTGCTAGACTATATAATGAATAAATAATGATGCAATTGAGACTTCCAGTTTCGGCAGTGTGGTGAGCAGATGTGGCTCCTCATCCTATTTCTATAACAAATACTGTTTTAGAGTAAAAGTACCACAGCTTGAAACAATACAAGTTAATATGAGATAAGTATATATGAGAGTGAAAGTGAAAGTGACTGAAGACAAATATAAAACAGCTGGAGGGCTCGCTAATGAAGAGGGCAAGCTGACTTAGGTGAGGAAGGGCAGTAGAAGTCGTGGACACGATTTTTACTCTGAGATGGAGGGTTTACTGAAAGTAATTACAAATGTTTAAACTGACATTAAAGAATGCAGCAGACGCATTGCTGAGGCTGAACAATGCATGTCCACGACAGAGGAGATGAGAGAGAGAGAGAAAGGGGGAGAGAGAGAGAGAGAGGTTCTGGCCCGTGCTCTTATAAGGAGAAATGGATAGCAGATCTTCTGAAGATATCGCCCCTTGTTCTAGAGAGTGCTCACCAAATCACAACGAACCAAAAACCCGACACTGCTCCAAGAACAGTTATTGTGACGTGTCTAAACTACAAAGGCAGAGAAAACATCCCTAGAGCCACAAGGGCAAAGAAATAGGGGATGTACAAAAACAGCAGAATTAGATTTCCTCCGGATTTATCAGCAGATACAGCAAAGGCAGTATGACTGCAAGAGAGAGAAACTGGGTGACAGGGACACATAAAACTCATCTTCCCCACCCGAGTGCTTTTGACCAACAGGGAGCTGTCTTCAACACACCCGCGTACATTAAAAAGTACATTAAAAACATGGGGAGCTGTTATTAGGAAAACAGTAGGATGAAGTATTAAAAAAAGACTTAGAATGCCTTCTTAAGGCACTGGTTACTTAATGTATTTTATGTTTACATGACATTCAAAGTCATTAAAGTTTAAAACGGCTACAAAAGGACAAGTTTAAACGTTAAGTATTTCTGGAAATTAAGTGGATTAATTTTAATTTAGCAAGCAATGTGAACAGAGGTTTTAAGATAATACAAAAGAGTGGTTCTTTATTAAAGTGTGGACCTGTTTTTAAGCAGTAAAATGAAGATATTAAGGAGTTTAGGCTGATTGTATGTTCCAATTGGGCATGTTCATGTTTGGGTTTAGGGGAAAATGATCTCGGTTTATTATGGCACCAACTTTATTCAGTAACCTTAATGTCTTCTTGCTTTACCCTCCATGGCAGTCTCAAAACATGATGAAAAAATTAAAGCTCCCATAATATGCTAATTTTCTCTTTCGTAATTGTATTTTGAGGTTATACCAGAATAGGTTTACATGGTTTCATTTTAAAAAAACACCATTTTATCATTTCAGTATTCTTATTGTTACCCGCTGTAACAAATGGCAGATATTTTAGTTTAATGTATTCCACGGTACTGTAGAGGCCAAACCACTCTTAATTTAAATTTTCATGTGAGAGGTAAGGACTACAAAACCCTTTGCGTTTCAGGTAAAAGGTAGCACAGGAAGTGCAAGTCTTGGCTTAAATCCTGAGGCCCAGCTTCTCTCAAAACATTAATTATTCTCAGGCTGAAATTTGTGATGTACTACTTCAGTTTGGTCAGTAAATAACTGCTATGCTCACACACACACAAAACAACAAACCCACACCACACACAACACACACACACACACACACACACACACACACACACACACACACACACACACACACACACACACACACACTCTCTCTCTGGTAGTTGCAACACGCAGGAGGGACTGATGGGGGTGGGAGGGTGTCTATTGTGTTTTTAATGTAGTTCTTATTCCCTTGTTTTTGGAACAGAAGGCGTATTATGCACACACACACCCACAACACACACCACAACACACACACAACACACACACCACATCGTTTTTTTTCCTCCAGCTCCCTTGCCCTGCCACGGGGGGGGAAGAAATGGATGCAGAACAGGACCACTGGTGCGTTTTGATCTCACCACAACAGTTGGGATGACTAAATCAAGCCCCACAACCTGTCTATTCTAGCTCCTAATCATTCCTCCACCCTCCCACCTCCTCTTTACACATCCTCTGTCTGTTACCTTGGTGGTTGTTATTTGTGTTTGGACTAATTGCACTGGGAATTGATGGCACAGTTGTGTGTGTGTGTGGGTGTGTGTGTGTGTGTGTGGTGTCTCTTGTCTTAGATAATGCAAACAGTTTGTTTGTTAGAGGAACAGATAACCTTAAATTAGAGCAATAAAGACCACAATTCATCCAAGTCCTCATATCAAGTGCACAGCCATACAGCAAAGATGGACCTCAGGAGAGCAGTGTGCAAAAAAGGCTTTAATTTTCTTCACATCACTTTGTATTCACTTATATTAATAAAAATATGTATTAATAATACAAAATAATGTATTGAAGCAATTCAAAATATGCTAGTGTACTTTCTTTTATACATTTGAAATCTGGTAAAAGTGGCTGGTAAAATTGGGCATCCTGTGGAGTGGCAAAAAGTTAATTTCCCACCCTGTCCAGCACGGATCGGTCTGTACAGATTAGGGACTGGCAGCTGCCTGTTAACCTTCTGGGCTGACTAGGGTGTTCACGTAGCTGACTAGATTCACGTTATTCTGGAGAGGAAAAAGGTTTTGTTATCTGTACCAAAAGTTTATTTTGGCACTAATACTAAACATTTCAAACAACCCCACTCAGGTTTTCTCTACTGTTTTAACGGGCACAGCCTGGTTAGTACTAAATATAAAGTTTGTATACAATGTAGCCTGCCAATGTTATCATCTGCCTTACAAAGATTGTGGAACCCCCCTGCTCCTTTTTAAATGAAAGCCTTTCAGTTCCTCAAACCTCATTTGTTGATGCCCGTTTTAAGCAGACACCAAATTGCTGAAAGACCCACAAAATGGCTCAACGTCTCCCAAACCACTGCACTATAACACTTCATCTATAGCTTAACAGGCTACCCCACGTGTGCTTCTCGGAGGAAAAAAGTCATGCTCTTTCCAAACGTAGATAAATCCTCAAACCTTTAAACTTTTACATTCCCTATTGTCTAGTGTAACCGAAATGATTTAAACCACATTCCTTCATGTTCTCTTTTAAAGCATGTTGTGCCATGCAGATTTTACTGTATATTCCCAGCAGGAGGTGAGGCTGGATCTAGAGGAAATGTCTCTGTGTGTGCATTGACTCTGAATGCCAAGAGCTTGAGAGTGCGTACTATTAAGGTGAAGTACTCTAAGATCGTTGTATTTGAACTGCCAACAATACACATCCCTTCAGAATCTCACCCTCCTAGATTCATGGATTCCCATAGCAAACACTTCTGTTAGTGTCACTGCGACTAAATGAAATAGGGCAGAATCAAATTAGAATTAGTTTACGTTAGTTGTGATTGCAAACTACTGTTGATATGCTGTAAAGCCAACCAGTTGGGAGCAGCCTCACAAACCATAGCAAACGGCAGGTATAACAGGCCGCTGGTTTGGTTGGTTTGGTACACAACCATAGCAACGCACGAGCTGTCAACCGTAAGCCGTAAACAGCAAGAGGCTGTAAACTGTCACAAACTGCGTAAAACTCTGATTGAGATGCAGATTCTGATCTGCTGTATACAGGTCCAAAGATGCTTCAAAACCTGAGTAATAGTGGCATATCACGAAATTAGAGCCCAACTTATGAATTTTAAGGCTGATGCCATACTAATACTTAGTTATTTAACAATCCGATATTTAGATATATTGGCTGATATACTGATCAAAAAACAAAACACAATCCAGAAACGCATAACAAAACATAACAGATTTCCCTAACATAAGTTATTTGTGAGGTAATTTTGTAGGTGGAGTTCTCCTAAAACAATATGATAATAGTTTGTTTTGTCACAACAGAACAGAGGAACAATCAAAATATATAAAAGTTCTGATAATAAAGTTATAAAAATACAAACAAGATATGAAACTTAAAGTCCTTTGAACAAAAACACATAACAAAAAAAAATAATTACAGTTGCCAACAGGGATGTTGTAGAGCTCCCTCGTGGGACAAACTATGCAACGCCAACATCATAACTTGATGACGGCCGTTTTTATTATAAATATTAATTCATCAGATCATCATTTTATTTTATCTGCCCAATGGTGATACCGATCGGGTAGTTTGGGAGAGTGCCAATATCATCCGATAATATTGGCCCGTCGATATATTGTCAGGCTTTAGTCTAAATTAGAAAATTCTAACTCACTATTGACTTTGAAAGAGGGGCCAGCTTGAACACTGTTTAAAAACACCAAGTAACAACTCCTCCAGAGATACCTTTAAAGTAAGATTATATAAAATAAACTCAGTTATTGCAAACGTTACTCTCAACGTTTTTTAGTCATGTCTCTTTTTGAAGCTAGACAAATTTCAAGCACCCCATATGTAAATTAACTGGATTTTTATTAACTGTTAACATTACTGGAAAAACTAACATCACATAACTACTGTGCCGTAAGTCTAGCCTCACTCAGATCTCAGTGATCTGCATAACACAGTACAGTGGAACGTTAGCCTTTAACAGACGACAGTAATAACCTAATACCATCATACTGAGATTAAACTACATTCTGGTTTATTTTGCCCTGAAATAACAACTGAACACATTCAATAAACAAAAACACTAACTCTTGCAGTGCCATGTAACTTATTAGCTCCAACATAAATAGCAACAGTAGGCTAATTCACAAGGGTGCTAACGTACATTTCAATCCTACATAACACCAGACTACTTATTGATGCACACAAGTAGTACCACAGTGTTAGTCTGATGAGGGGATAAGGAAAGTGAAAGCCTTCCTCTCTGCTCGAGGCCGCTGTGTTCAGCCAGCGCAGAACGTGGTGGCTGGCATCACGATGGGATCTATCACCATCCTCGGCACAACCTTATGCCTACTGTTACAGGGAGCAGCCGACACGCACCTGTATCTTACTCTCAACCTACTGTCTTCAGATAATGCAAACAGTTGTTTGTATAGAGAACAAACCTTAAATTAGAGGCAATAAAAGACCACAATTCATCCAAGTCTCATATCAAGTGGCGTAGCCATACAGCAAGATGGGACCTCAGAGCAAGTGTTGCCAAAAAAGGCTTTAAATTTCTTCACCTCCAGACTGTTTATTCCTTATATGTGTGTGTGTGTGTGTGTGTATCCCAGTTTATCATGGCCTGGGCAGCTGTGTAACTTACGTTGTGTAATCTCATTGATCCCATTACCAACAATGTTGAAGCGGTGCTCAATCTACACTGGTGTCAAAGGGGCCCTGGGTTGTGGTGCTGAATGTTGGACTGGTAGCTTTGCAATTCAGAAGGTACATCACAATATTTTGGGAAACACGCTTGTATGAAGACTGATGCCAGTTTTGGGTTTGTATGTCCGGTAAAGAGATACTGTGACAAGTTTATTCTAGTTAAGAGAAGACCGGGAAAACTGCAAACATTATTCTATTACGAGTGAAAAAAGACTGAATCTGCAAACATGCTAGCATCTCTGTAAAGCTGTAGTCAAGTACAGCTGTTCTTTAAGGTGAATGCTAACGTCAGAATGCTAACATGCTCACAAGAACAATGCTAACATATATATATATATATATATATATATATATATATACATATATAGTTAGAGTTATTACAATGTATCCTGTGGGGTATACACTGTTGCCAGTTTATTAGGAAAACCTAACTAAAACTAATGCAGTGTAATCCAACAATAAATCCTTTCGTATATTCTGATTTTGTTGAAATTGTTTTAGAGAGGCACTGAGTCAACTGTGGTTTTGATTTTTTTGATGTTGCATTATACAGAGATGTCTTTGTTGGCCCGACCTCATGATATAAATGGGTTAAACCGGTAAAGTTGACAATTCGCTGCCCTTGGAAAAAAACAGAAAAGATTAGTAGAGGTATAAAACAAAAAGATCTGTTTATATCTTTATAGCTTCATGTAAACATGTTGAGGTATTGTCACTTCTGTTCATTAATTAACTATTTAATGTCTGCTTATCATTTGTATCTGTAGTAATATTCTAAATACAATGTTCATTCATGGATAAATAGATTTGTTACTTGGTACACATGTTTATCCTCTCCCTCATTCAAGTGCAACATGCTGATTACATGCTACATAAAAAGATGCCAATGACCTGAAGGGTGGTGTTATTGCTTTTCAGTGGTATTTGTACTTTATAGTTTGTCTTCCTTTCCTCTGTGTATATAGCCACCTCTCACCATTGAGTGACCCTCTACTGCCATCGTTTCTCAAACCCGGGGACTCCAGGCCAGAGACGAACCTCATCTTGTCATTGGAGGAACACACTGAATCAGGTCAGATTCTTTTTGTTCAGCTCTTTGTACCAAATACTGAAATATTTGGGGTGATATCAGTGAAAATCCTGGCTGCCCCTCCGAACTATGTGGTGTTGTGTTCATGGCCGGATGAAAGTAAAGTCCTGGCTGCTGCCTCCCTTTCAAGGTCAGGTCACTCAGACCTCATTTAGATGTGAATGATGTTCCTTTGGGTGAATTCAGCGCAGACGTGTGTGTGCTTCTCCTTGTGAGTGTGTGCGTGTGGTAACCCATGTGCAAGAGCACAATGATAAATGAGACTGTTAGGGAGGGTGGAGGTGTGAGACTTGACTGGATTTCTTTACCACTGGACAAATTTACACTCACTCAGACATGAACTTCATACCTTCTCCTGCATAAATGTTTTAGCCTGTACGATCCGTGTACTGATACTAAAACAATGCTTTCAAATATTGTACTTTTTAGTTCCTCAAGTATTGCTGAGTATTAGCATATGTCCCTTTCTTTTTTTAGATAATTTTTGGGGCTTTTCCACCCCTTAATGGACAGGACAGCTAGTTGACAATGTACATATCTGATGGACTGTGAAGAAAAAAACAATACGACATAAATAGGTAGTAATCTGGAAATGAAAATACATCTATAGTCGGGGCCTCAATATTATCTCCCGATGTATAGTTTACTTACTCTGAAGTAATACAGCTTCTTCATCAACAGGATCGTCAAAAAAGGACATGTTCGAGGAAAAAAAAGTTTTATATTCTAACTTTACCTAACAGAGTTTAATAAACCAACCCTGTCATAACAAAACTGCGCTAAAATGCGCCTGATACAGGCTGAATGAATGAATGACATATTTAAAGAGTGCTGTGTCAGAGGGAGGAGACTGAGAGAAAACCTGCTCCCGACCAGGTTATGTTCACAGGCTCAGTTACCATAGTAACTGACTCTGAGGTTAAGTTACCTCTCTTTCTGAAACTGGCTGGAGTCCCGTCCCTCCCCCAGGTTTGATTAACCTCCCTTTCCAAAATGAAAAACCCTTCATGTCAGGGTTAACCAACTCAGAGTTTTCATTAAACCCGCTTTCTGAAACGGGCCTCTGAACATAGAATTTAGAATAAAATGATCAAAATTGTGATTTACATCAGGAAAAATCTTCAGAAATAGACAAGACAATCATTGCAGTGCTATGAGAGGTGAATTGGACAGTGGAATAGAAGAATCCATGTTCTCAATAAAGAGCTGCATGTGCAACATGCAACAACAATTTGTATCTATTATGCACAGGAGAGATTGTAAAATGATGTGATACAATAGCACTGACTAGGGTTGTTTCACGTAGCTGACTAGATTCACGTTATTCTGGAGAGGGAAAAAGGTTTTGTTATCTGTACCAAAAGGTTTTATTTTGGCACTAATACTAAACATTTCAAACAAACCCCAGCTCAGGTTTTCTCTACTGTTTTACGGGCACAGCCTGGTTAGTACTAAAGAATATAAAGGTTGTATACAATGTAAGCCTGCCAATGTTATCATCTGCCTTACAAAGAGTGTGGAACCCCCCTGCTCCTTTTTAAATGAAAGCCTTTCAGTTCCTCAAACCTCATTTGTTGAATGCCCGTTTTAAGCAGACACCAAATTGCTGAAAAGACCCACAAAAATATGGCTCAACGTCTCCCCAAAACACTGCACTATAACACTTCAGCTATAGCTTAAACAGGCTACCCCACTGTGTGCTTCTCGGAGGAAAAAAGTCATGCTCTTTCCAAACGTAGATAAATCCTCAAGACCTTTTAAACATTTTACATTCCCTATTGTCTAGTGTAACCGAAATGATTTAAACCACATTCCTTCATGTTCTCTTTTTAAAAGCATGTTGTGCCATGCAGATTTTACTGTATATTCCCAGCAGGAGGTGAGGCTGGATCTAAGAGGGAAATGTTCTCTGTGTGTGCATTTGACTCTGAATGCCAAGAGCTTGAGAGATGCTGTACTATTTAAAGGTGAAGTAAGCTAAGATCGTTGATATTTGAACTGCCAAACAAATACACCATCCCTTCAGAATCTGCACCCTCCTAGATTCATGGATTCCCATAGCAAACACTTCTGTTAGTGTCACTGCTGACTAAATGAAATATGGCAGAATCAAATTAGAATTAGTTTACGTTAGATTGTGGATTAGCAAACTACTGTTGATATGCTGTAAAGCCAACCAGTTGGGAGCAGCCTTCACAAACCATAGCAAACGGGCGAGGTTAAACAGGCCGCTGGTTGGTTGGTTTGTGTACAACAACCATAGCAACGCACAGAGCTGTCAACCGTAAGCCGTAAACAGGCAAGAGGCTGTAAACTGTCACAAACTGCAGTAAAAATCCTGATTGAGATGCAGATTCTGAATCTGCTGTATACAGGTCCAAAGAATGCTTCTAAAACCTGAGTAATAGTGGCATATCACAGAAATTAGAGCCCAACTTATGAATAATTTTTAAGGCTGATGCCTATACTAATACTTAGTTATTTAACAATCCGATATTTAGATATATTGGCTGATATACTGAATACAAAAAACAAAACACAATCCAGAAACGCATAACAAAACATAAACAGATTTCCCTAACATAAGTTATTTGTAGGTAATTTTGTAGGTGGAGTTCTCACTAAAACAATATGATAATAGTTTGTTTTGTCACAACAGAACAGAGGAACATCAAAATATATAAAAGTTCTGATAAATAAAATGTATAAAAATACAAACAAGATATGAAACTTAAAGTCCTTTTGAACAAAAACACAATAACAAAAAAAAAATAATTACAGTTGCCAACAGGGATGTTGTAGAGCTCCCTCTGGTGGACAAACTATGCAACGCCAACACTCATAACTTGATTGACGGCCGTTTTTATTTTATAAATATTAATTCATCAGAATCATCATTTTATTTTTATCTGCCAAATGGTGATACCGATCGGGTAGTTTGGGAGATGCCTAATATCATCCGATAATATTGGCCCGTCGATATATTGGTCAGGCTTTAGTCTAAATTAGAAAATTCTACTCACTTATTGAGCTGTGAAAGAGGGGCCAGCTTTGAACACTGTTTAAAAACACCAAGTGACAACTCCTCCAGAGAATACCTTTTAAAGTAAAGATTATATAAAATAAACTCAGTTATTGCAAACGTTACTCTCAAACGTTTTTAGTCATGTCTCTTTTTGGAAGCTAGACAAATTTCAAGGCACCCCAATATGTAAATTAAATGGATTTTTATTAACTGTTAACATTACTGGAAAAACTAACATTCACATAACTACGGTGCCGTAAAGTCTAGCCTCACTCAGATCTCAGTGATCTGCATAACGACAGTACAGTGGAACGTTAGCCTTTAACAGAGCGACAGTAATAACCTAATATACCATCATTACTGAGATTAAACTACATTCTGGGTTATATTTGCACTGAATAACAACTGAATAACACATTCAATAAACAAAAACCTAACTCTTGCAGTGCACATGAACATATATATTAGCTCACACATAAAATAGCAACAGTAGGCTAATTCACAAGGGTGCTAACGTACATTCATAAATCCTACATAACACCAGACCTACTTATTGATGCACACAAGTAGTATCCACAGTGTTAGTCTGATGAGGGGATAAAGGAAAGTGAAAGCCTTTCCTCTCTTGCTCGAGACCGCTGTGTTCAAGCCGAGGCGCAGAACGTGGTGGCGTGGCATCACGATGGGTATATCACCATCCATCGGCACAACCTTATAGCCTACTTTACAGATGACCAGCCCACGCACTGTACTTACTCTCAAACCTACTTGTCTTCAGATAATGCAAACAGTTTGTTTGTTAGAGGAACAGATAACCTTAAATTAGAGGCAATAAAAGACCACAATTCATCCAAGTCTCATATCAAGTGCGTAGCCATACAGCAAAGATGGGACCTCAGGAGCAGAGTGTTGCAAAAAAGGCTTTAAATTTTCTTCACATCACTTTTTATTCACTTATATTAATAAAATATGTATTAATAATACAAAATAATGTATTGAAGCAATTCAAAATATGCTAGTGCACTTTCTTTTATACATTTGAAATCTGGTAAAAGTGGCTGGTAAAATTTGGCATCCTGTGGAGTGGCAAAAAGTTAATTTCCCACCCTGTCCAGCAAGGATCGGTCTGTACAGATTAGGGACTGGCAGCTGCCTGTTAACCTTCTGGGCACTTCTGAGGTGCACTTCAGCAAGGCACCAAACCGCTTTGGGGGTCTGTTAATGCAGCCTGGTATCACTCTGACATCAGATTGGTGAGAAACTAATGGGGGAACATCAGAGACTAGTGTTCAGGAAAGACACACAGCTCTATCCCAGTATGAGGGAGATTGACAGACATGTGTCTTATAGGATGGGTAATGAAGAGGAGGCGTTACTCCTCTCCTCCTCCTCCTCCTTGCCAGTCCTTCCTTCCCTCTGCATCTCCAATGCACATGTCCTTCAGCACATTGTAAACCTTGCCTGTAAAACAGGCGAGGTGAGAGACAATGATATCTCTCCCTCTTTCTCTACTGCGCGCGCACACACACACACACACACACACACACACACACACACACACACACACACACAGTGTCATTTGGGAAGTAAACAACATTTGTGCACTCTAGACAGGAATGTGCAGAGAACTCATCTATTTTTCTTTTTTAATTTACATCTCCTCTCTATGACATTCCTCTGTGTGTCAGTTCTGTCAGACCAGCATGCTTTGCTCCAGCCGGCAGTGTCTTCATACGGGTGTGCTCACCAAGGGTGGCCCAAACCACGATGGCAAGTCCACCTTCAGGGTGGTCTAATGTGACAGAGCAGGTTTGTTGTGAGAGATTACTCATAGCATCAGACAGCGTCATGATTCTTAGACTGTATTGCACTGAAAGGTAACTCGCTGTAGTTGTCATGGTGTTGCATTAGATTATGTGAAACAGGGGCTGCGCACACACACGCGCACACACAGCACAACACACACACACCCACACACACACACCACACACACACACACAACACACACACACACACACACACACACACACACACACACACAGTCTTCCCTCCCTGATTATACATCCAGAAATATTAGCCACATTTACATTGTAAGCAGCTCTTAAAATCCCTTTCCTGAGCTCCATAATTGGCTCTTGGGTTGTTCGTCTCCCAGCCTGCAGGACTAAAGCTGGGGTAAAGCAGCAGCAGCAGACATGGTTTCATCCAAGAGAAATCAATGGCATTTAACAGAGCCTGGTGAAGAGAGGTGGCCTGCTGTGGAAGTCAACAGGAATGTTTAATATAGAGATTGTCCCCAAGTCATGCCCTTCATCATTTCATTAAACAAACCAACGTCCAAAAAAACCAACGTTTGAATGATTGTAAGCAGCTTCTTGTGTATTTTCTAGAAGATGCAAAAGTATTACTTGTTAAAGGTGAAGTAAGCGATGCTGCGGGAAGATTGTTGATATTTGAACTCAACTGCCAACCAAATAACACCCCCCCCCCCCTTTAGAATCTCAGATTCATGGACGCACATTTCCAAAGCCATCACTTTTGTTAGTGTCTCGGCTGGCTCTGCAGTAAAACCAACCAGTTGGGAGAAGCCATCACAAACAATAGCAAACGGACAAGGTTAAACTGACTTGTTGAAAACCGTAAAACAGCAAAGCTAACGTTATTACTCACTCGTTGAGTAATAACGACGAGTGGCCTTACCAGTTTTCATTCCTTTGAAATTTGAGGTTTCTGCTGCGCCTCAACGATCTTAACACCGCTCTTCCTCCTTTCCTGATTAAAAAATGTATATTTTGAATTTGTTTTCTTCAGTCCCTTTCCTCTTTTGCTGTTTATCTGCAAACTTTTCTTGTTAACTCCTGGCCCAGCCACCACCTCCCCCATCTCCCCCTTAGCCCCCATCACTTGCTTTCACGCACCGCCTACGCTGATTGGCTGGAATAGTGTTGTTTGGCTTGAGCGCACCATTCCATTTGTTTTGCCTTTACACAACCAAGGCTGTGTAGGAACAGCAGCTTTTTTCCGTGCACACAGAAAATAGAGAGCTAGGTGACCGTGATGAGATATTTGATTATTTTAACAAAAAGTGTATTGGATTAACATCACTTACTTACACCTTTAACGTCTATCAAAGGGTTTCATCGTGAAAGTATCCTATTTGTTTGTTCACCCTTCTGTTTTGCTGAACAGATTTGTTCACAAATAATTGGGTATATTTGGTGCAACCCTCCAGGGATTCCAACTGTGTGAGTGCTTGATTCCATGTTTGTCAAGGTTATCAACCTAGTATGTATCATCCCATTATTTGACTCAACGCTGTGGGAATGCCCGGGGCTCTTTATGGTTTTATGGCTTGTCAATCCTGTGGAGTGGCTGGCAGCTCTTCTGGTTTCCAACTTCTTTAGGATAATGATTTATTTATTTATTGTGATTTATTGTTGGAGAAGCTCATTTAGTTTTTACTGCACACTCTGTTGCAGTCTGGTAAAAAGAGCTCCAGCAGTGGCCCTCAAACTGTTTTACGTCTTCTTGCTTACCTTTTTATATGTTATGCAACAAGCCTGGTTCCATAAGCAACACACACCCTAATGTTTAATTAAGGCAACACTATGGAAAAGCAGCATTAGCCACATGGGACCACAAAGAGGCTCTTTGTGTAGAGAGAGGACCAGACAACACAGCAGTCACACTAACATTTACCCTTCACTCTCTCTGTACTGCCCTTGTTATTGCCCAAGCAGGCACAGAAAGAAGCCTGTGTGTGTGTGT
>NC_045736.1:34042222-34042749 GCF_008692095.1 Etheostoma spectabile | reverse complement strand
GTGTGTGTGTCTGTGTGTCTGTGTGTGTGTGTGTGTGCCCGTGCCCCAAGAGCATGCTATCCATGCATTGCAAAATCACCTCAATTCCTTACTTCAAAAACACACACTGCCTTTAATATTATCCTCAGTTAACTGCTTCTCAAAAAAAGAGCAGTGTCAAGAAAAAGAGGATTATGAGAGAGAGAGAGAGATTGTTGTGTGCATAAGTTCTTGTAGGTGAGTATCATCTCAGTAGGTTTAATGTTTCAATGAGGACTGTTGGAGGCTAATCCTTTACTGAGCTGTGTCTTATATCAGCACAGTTCATTGTTTCCAGAACCTGAAAGTTTTTTTATAGAGCAAATCATCTGTGCAGTGTGCACATATTTGCACATTTCTTCCGACTTTGATTTATTAGCTTAGTTTACTGATGGTCAGGAGGGCAAATTCCACATAAGTGTAATAAACCTTTTTCTGATTTCACGAAAGAGGTCAAGCTGATCATAAGAGCACCCTCTAAACTGAAGATAGCAAAGCGTTTTCAGATG
>NC_045736.1:34042122-34042212 GCF_008692095.1 Etheostoma spectabile | reverse complement strand
CTGTTCGGAATGTAATTAAGAAATGCCAGTCATCAGGAACAGTGGAAGTTAACGCAAGATCTGGAAGACCAAGAAACATATCAGACAGAA
>NC_045736.1:34041885-34042112 GCF_008692095.1 Etheostoma spectabile | reverse complement strand
AGCTCGCAGGATTGTGAGAAAAGCAAGTCAAAACCCCCGTTTGATTGCACGATCCATCCAGAAAGACCTGGCAGACACTGGAGTTGTGGTACACAATTCCAATTTGAAGAGATACTCATACAAATATGGTCTTCATGGAAGAGTCATCAGAAGACGTCTTCTACGTCCTCACCACAGAAATCAGCGTTTGAAGTTTTTCAAATGAACATATAGACAAGCCTGATGCA
>NC_045736.1:34041677-34041875 GCF_008692095.1 Etheostoma spectabile | reverse complement strand
AGTTCTGTGGACCGATGAGGTTAAGATAGAACTTTTGGTCCGGAATGAGCAAAGGTACATTTGTAGAAGAAAGGGCACACAATTTAATGAAAAGAACCTCTGTCCAACTGTTAAACATTGGGGGATCAATCATGCTGTGAAAAAGCTGACGTTAAAGAAAGAATGGCTTCTACAAATGGATAATGATCCTAAACACAC
>NC_045736.1:34038445-34041667 GCF_008692095.1 Etheostoma spectabile | reverse complement strand
ATCCACGGTAGATTACATCAAGAGGCATAAAGTGAAGGTTTTGCAATGGCCTTCACAATCTCCTGACCTCAACATAATTGAAAATCTATGGATAGACCTTAAAAGAGCAGTCTGTGACAGACAGCCCAGAAATCTCAAAGA
This sequence comes from Etheostoma spectabile, assembly GCF_008692095.1. NCBI lineage: Eukaryota > Metazoa > Chordata > Actinopteri > Perciformes > Percidae > Etheostoma > Etheostoma spectabile. Next base: position 34,041,526 of record NC_045736.1, on the reverse strand, counting down.
ACTGGAAGACTTCTGGAAAGAAGAATGGGCAAAGATACCTTTAACAAGAATTGAAAGACTCATGGCTGGCTACAAGAGGTGTTTCCAAGCTGTGATATTTGCCAAAGGGGGCAGTACAAGGTATTAATTCTGCAGGGTGCCCAAACTTTTGCTGTCGCCAATCTTTTTTGTTTTCTCTTATTTTAAAAGCATAAATGATGGAAATAAAATCTAAATTTTTGTGACATATTATGCGAATGTCTAACCTGTCATTTAATGCCTTTTGGAGATTTTTCCATCCTTTCCTTGGCTTCTTTATGGACATTTATACACATTTTTACATGGGGTGCCCAAACTTTTGAGCCCCACTGTATAACCGTGCAGTACAACCTCTGCTTGCCAGCAACCAACCACCTTTCAGCAACCAAATTACTCCACCTCCAACCTGAAACTTAAGATGCTTAAGTTAGGTTATTTTAATAAGTTAAGTTATTTTATTTATTTTACTTTTTTTTTTTTTTTTTTGGCCAAGGGTAGTCGTCTGCTGTAGTTTTACTGGTCACCTTGCTATTTTGTGGTTGTATCACCTGCTTAGTAGATGAGCGGCTTTAATTTCTTTTATGTGCTGATTTACTTGCCCCAGAGCTGTTGAAAGACTGACTAGCATTGTTTGACATGCTAGCTAACATTAGCCAAAATTAGCTTGTGGTAGCAAAGCTATGCAGTTTGAGACTACAAATACAGAAATTGATCTACGTACACATTTAGGCAGTTGGAATAGAAGACCACACCAGAATAGGTATGTTTAGTTAGCAGTATTTGATTGCCACATTCCTACTCAGATTCAGTGACAGAATACTTAACAAATCACATTTTTGGGCATGTATTCTGTAACGGAATATGTTTTGAAAGTATCCCTACCAACAGTGACTACTTCAATCAAACAAAAATGGCTGCCACAACATACACACGGCTTTGAAGTGCATTTCTGCGACAGCCCAGCTTTCTGTAGTTTTCCTCCAGGCCTTTCTTTTTTGTTTAATTTTGTTCATGAAGTAGATGAAAGCAGCTTTGGGACAAGTGTGACTTTTCTTTCACTTGTACGAATTATTCTTTACCTCAATTTGTGCCGTCCAGGATTAATTTGTGTCTTTGCTTCGACTTCAATGAAGTTGGAGGTATCTATTTTTAAAATACTTTAATTTCTACTTGATATTTTACCAGGGTATACAGTATATTACGGTATTTGCGTTTGAAAATGTTCCACAATATTTGTTCAGCACTCTTTTCCATGAACAGAAGGAGGCGCCAAATCTGAATTTTTCCAATAGATAGTCCTATTCAATCCTATCAAATGCTCTCTGGGCATCTAGGGTGATCCAGACATGGCTATAAGTGAAGCATTTGGAAAGTAAATAATGTTTTACATGCAAGACAAATTACCACAAAGCTGTCTTCCAGAAATAAAACCTGTTTGGTCCGGGTGCACTATTGCATTAGTCTCCAATCTTGCTGCTAACAATTATTTCAAAATCTTATTATCAACTCCCAACAGACTTGTCTATAATTCTCACATTTCAAAGAGTCCTTTTTTGCCTTTGTTATTGGGGTAGAAAACCTTGTTGTAATGCCTCAATTTATACCTCATGCAGCAATGTGGAGAGCTTTGTTGGGTATTTTTTGAAAAATGGAATAGGGCCACATGCATTCCCACTTTTTGTTTTACTAATTGCCCTCTGTTAGTCATTTACTGAGGTAGCTGTATCTAAGGCCTCAATATCCTCCCTTTCCAAGGTTGGCAACATAATATTGTCAATAATTTCTTAAACTCATTGTTAATCTCCCGTTGGAGATTACTCCCTGCAGTCTCAGTCTCTGAAATATAGGTATCTGCTTCTGCCTGCCTTAACTGGTGAGACAATAACCGTCAGGGATCCTATTCCATATGCTTGGAGGAATGTTGTGCCGAGTTAGACAAGGATCTGCTGGTAGGGCTTGAGCGGTCTAGAGTGGAGTGCAGCACACAATTAAAGTCACAGCCTAGAATTAACTGGTGATCATTTAGTCAATGTAGCAAGGCAAAGAAATCCTTAAAAAATATCCCTGTTTGGAATGTATATGTTTGCCAAAAAAACTGTTACGTTATACAACTTACCCTGCTCAATTACATCTGTTGTCGTTTTTTTTTCCCAGTTTGGGAAAACTGCACCGGATGATTGCGTTTTAGGTACGTGTTTGTTGTGTTGCTGTGTTTATTTGCTACTGTTTTACAACAAATGTGACATACCAACACCACGGTCATTCGGTTTGACTCCAACGTGCTCCCACACTGCAGCTGTCACGTTTGGCTTTGAAACCAATTCCATCGTTCTTTTTTTATTCCTCCAACTCTCAATTAGAGTTTTCTCCTCATGCAGCTCTTTTGCTGCACTCTTTGGTAGGCTACGCCTAGTCCTGCTGACAAGTGACTAGAAGACTCATCATTACGCTGGAGTGGAGTGGTCATCCAGTCTCTTTGAGAGAGGGAGAGAGAGAGAAATAAGCATGCAAATGGAAATTATCACAACTATTTATCGGAATCCCCCCAGAATCAGCTTAATTTGCCAGGTATGATGACACATACGAGGAATTTTGCTTTGGATCGAATTGCTCACAAAGTGCTTACTCATACAAAAAACAACAACAAAAGAAACAATGTATACACACTATAAACAGAAACAATATAGACAGGTTGAGACAATAGTGCAACAAAGGGTGCAAAGTATGCAGGAGGAAATTATAATTATTATAGTTATTAATTTAATTATGGAGCATAGTGTAAAGGGTGCGGGAATAAATGTTATTTTTATAAGTATTATATTACAATATGAACAGTATCATGTGATTAATTGATTTGTTGACTATTGCGACAGGCCTACCCATTAGATGGTAGCAGAAACAACTCATTTTTTCAGCTCCGCTGCGACTCTGTTTACATTTTTGTGTAATGTTAGCGGTATGGTGATCTGGCTAAAATACGTGCAGCAGGCATGTTGTACCGCTTATCCAGTGTATTCATCAAAAACCGTCCGCCCAGGCTTGGTCACAGTACTGAGGTGCATC
>NC_045736.1:34033342-34038435 GCF_008692095.1 Etheostoma spectabile | reverse complement strand
CGATAAACTTTTACTGCTTGAGTAATTTCCACGTTCTGCTACTGAAGTATGTTCATATGGAGTTATGAGGTCAGGGATCCCTGTCTGGTGGCATTTCGCTTACTTGGCAGTTGACACCCATGCAACTATCATACAAGGCTTTGTGGTGCGTTTTTAAGTGCTGATGCAGGTTAGTGGTGTTGCCCCATGAGGGAGCAACATTGGCAAGGCACGTATTGCAAAAATCTATTTAAACGTATTGCAAATTAACACTTGCAAAAACTTTTGTTTGAGTAAACAAAAACCTATTCTGTTGCATGTTTGCTGCTATCCATATTAACATGCAATAATTCTCACGCAGTTTACTCATGTGCCCTCTCAAATGCTCTTTCTCTGCACGCAGGTAGACGCTGCTGCGCTTAGGTCATGTCTCATGTTTTATTCTGTTGATATATTAGCTTGTGAAGGAGCTAACCGTTGCTAACGCTAAATTATATCAAAAAGCATAAAACTTTGCAAACTGCTGCCAAGATATGGTTTCAGTGGAGACCAGAGAGGTGTTGTAAGACTTGTGAAGAGTTATGTTATTTATTTTTAAATGTGTTTAAATAAAACCATATCTTAGTTAGTAACGTTATTCAGCTACTGCTTTTTGTCATAACTTTGCAAACGTTAGTGTTAGCAACAAATAGCTACTGTGCAAGCCAACAAAATATGAAAAATGTAACCATGGCAAACAGAATTAAGGTTAATAAAACACAATAACTATGTAACCAGTATTACAAACTTCTTAAATGTGGCTGTATTGTGACATTTTAGGTGTGTTCAGATGACATCTTGGATGCATAGAATTTATCCATGCTGAGCTAACTTTAGATTGCTTCTTAGTATCATTAACTCTGATCAGTTGAGTCCTACTACAATTCAATCTAAAATAACTGCGCCACGAGCAAACCTCTTGCAACATTAGCTACTACTAGTCCTAGCCATCTTAGCTGCCAAAAGCAAAACCTTACAATTCGTAGGCAACCACAACTCCACAAGTCAACTCAAGCGACTGAGACAGGTTAGGCCTAGCTAGGCCTACTGTAGGTTTGGTGTATAAATGTAGTATGTTAAAATGCAATTAGGTCGAGCAGACAGTCCGAACCATTGCAATCTCGCCTCGGCTCGCCAATAGATCTAGCATTTCAAAATTATGTTGATCAAAATAAAAAAGGTTTTATTCTCTAAAGGTATTTCTCCGTTCCTATGTCTACATTGAAAGCCTATATATTGCTTAGGCTCCACTAAATTTAAGACAATAAACAGTCTGGCTCAAACTGCTTTCTTTTCCGTGACTAAATGGCTCTCCTGTGAGCACCTGCATGAGGTGGCAAGTGGGTGTGCACAGTAGAACTGATTTTCCTTGGCGATTTAGAAATACTGACTCAATTCAATTTCAATTCAATTTTATTTATATAGCTCCAAATCACAACAACAGTTATCTCACTGCGCTTTTCATAAAAGAGCAGGTCAAGACCGTACTCTGTTATTATTTACAGAAACCCAACAATTCGCACAACCCAGATCAGTTTAGTGAAAGACTCAGAGTAACCTGAATCCCTAAAAAGAATCGAGTTTGCCAGGCCTATTGTGAATGATGATGTTAGTCACAGAAGGAGTCTCGTTATTGAAATTCAAACAACACAACTGTATTATTGGAGATGTCTCCAACTGAATTTTGTTGTATACAATGACAGTAAAGATCTATCTGTCTAATGATTAACACAACTATTAAGTCATATCTGTAATATACTGGTAGGTCAACAATATAAAATACTGTAGATCGGTGCTTTCCAACATTTCTGGTCTGAGGTACTCACACAGGCCTGTCATATTAACTCATATACAATTCCCAATGTGTTCACAGTATTTATTAAAGTGAATATTCTTAAATTTTCATTAAATTGCACTGTAAACATTTAGGTTGATTTGGTCAGAAAATCTACTAGCTAGGCCTACTTTTTAAAGTTTGGCTTAATGTCATTCATTAGCTAATTATTTGAACTGTTTAGTTCTTAGGCTTTTTTTTTTTTTAGCTATTTACAGTATTTCTACCATTACTTAATTACTTTGCTAACATTATATGCTTAAACATCTGTGTTGAGCTGTTTAAGCAGATATATTGTTTTAAATAAATCATAATTTAAATTATTATTTTGATTAGTTAAGCTGCTTCACAAGCTTGTAACAAGTTCAAAGTGAAGAGGTTGAAAACGAGGGAGACGTGACCAGAGCGCAGCAGTCTATCTGCATGCAGAGTTTTTGAATGGGCACATGACTAAACTGCGTGAGAGGGGTTATTATTTCACTTTATTATGAATAGTAGCAAACATGCAAATACATCTATTGAACGTGAAATAGGTTTTTGTTTGCTCAAATTAAATTCTTTTTTTGCAAGTGTTAATTTCTGTTCAAAATGTAATGTGCTTGCAAAATATAGTTCTCTGTGCTCAAAACAAAGTTACTTGCTCAGGCACGAGGCACATATACTGTATAACACCTCATGACTCGTAGGTATTCAATGCATGCTTTTAGAACGTCGATCTGTTCTTTCATTGCTACCATGTTGAGCTCAAGACGAGTAATAGATTCGGTTGCTCGTAGTCTTCTGGAAATGTGTCACTGGTGTGCGTTGTTGAAAGGAGCATTTGGCCTTCATATAACAAGAGAAATAGGTTAAGTTGGTGATTTTAGCAGTTCAGGTGAGGAGCTCAGTAAGGAAGCGTCCTCACAGGTTTACAAGTCCTCCATGGTAATCTAAGTTGACAGACCCAAAATTGCATATTGTGTTCATGTGAGCCATTGTGGTAATTTCTTCCATATTCATATTCTTTCTTTGTGTGCAGCGTGTCTAAAATGTCCACCTTTCCCCTGAGAGTGAGCCTGCCCTTCCTCTATCTCTCATAACATCCATCCGTCTGCCTGTGGCTGCCTGGCTGCTGTCCCTATTCCACTACTAATTCCAAATAATAGTTTGTTTTGTGCTGAGATGTCAGTTAAGGTATCTTTGCTCCAGGAAAGTGGATAGCTCTTTCTCTCCAATGCTTAAAAGTTTTGTGCTTGATGAAATTAAATTAACTGAACTAAGACTAGGCCATAAAAAGCCACAATCAACTGACAACAAAGAGCAACCAGTGCAGTTTATTAACAGCAGTTGCACAACTTCAAAGCTATTCAGGTACCAGTGACACCAAACTGTTTGAGAAGCTCAAATCAATAAATATCTGTTTGTTTAACTTAACGGACGGATTCATTTTCTGTTGACTGAAGAACTGATTGATAATAGGGATCGACCAATATGGATTTTTTAGTGCAAATACCGTTTTTCTTTTTCATGAGCCTTAGGTGATGACCGATACGGGCCGATGTTTGGAGCCAATACTGCTTTTGGTCCCTCAATTTATATCATAAAAATGACAAAATGATAACTCTGTTTAAAAAAGGAACTTTAAAAAACAGATGAGGTGGAACAAGTAAGAACAATTAGATAAACACTATTTATTTAAAATGCTTCCATACTGGATTTGTTTTTGGAATCTGCTCTGCCATTTCTTTAAAAAGAACAAACAAAAACAACAAAATTCCAGCACTCTGCAAGTAGTGGAGGGACAGTGCATGGAACTGCCGCGTCTCCAGCAACACAGAGCTACCTGTGTCTGTAAAGAATGCTGGGAAAAAAACTATCGGCGAACGCAGCAGCCGCGTATCGGCCGATGCCGATACACATAAAAACAAAAATATTGACCCGATTATATCGGCTGACTGATAAATCCGCCTATCACTAATTGATAATGTAATCATTTTTAAAATGCAACCATGAATCAATGACATACAGAAGACCAGAGTCTCTAAGTATCCTTCAACTGTCAGCTTTGTCTTGCAGCTTAAATATTAATGCCACATCGTCACTACACTGAATCATAAAAGTAGATTCTCAGATGTCTGAAGATCTCTTTCACTGTAGTGTTCTATCTAAAACAGATAAAAACTCAGTTTTTTTAAATATTTTGTATTCATGAGTATATAAAAGAAACTGAAATGTCTTTACTGTAGAGCAAAAAAAAAAAAAATGACCCTGATAATTGCTGATTATAAGTAAGCATTATTAAAAAAAGAATTGAGAGTTTGGCTGCCAACTGGGTCTTGAGATCCCCACTCACAGGAAGAGATAGGAGAAAGTGAAGTTTTAATGTTGTTACTGGGGATACTGTCTCCCTCTCTGTTGCTAGGAAACTTGAACCAATCACACTTCATTTTGCACTATTGGTTCAATTCTCAGAGTCAGCATTGTGCTGACGACATGAAATCCTGTACTGCAAGTAGCATTATTAACAAGCTGTCAAGGCCTGAGGGGGTGTGTGTCTGGTAAGCTCTCCTGTGACTAGTCATGAATATGGAGCAGCTTCTGGCTTTATTCAGTCAGTCGCACACCACATCAAACAAACGACAAGACAGAGGGAGTGCGCCTTCACAGCAGGTTAGACAAGCAGTAATACAAGCCCTGAACGACCACCAGATATTCCAACCACCAGGGCTGGCTGGAGGATCTGGCGCGTGTGTGCAAACCATGTGTACTCTGAATGATGTGGAGATTTTAAAATCAGGGCTTCAGAATTTTGGTTAGCATTTTACTTAACATGTTAACTGCTTAGATCTTAAAACATCTTACAGTGTTTTTGCACTTGGTCTATATCTGCCCTCCAAAAGAACTCCAACATATTAGTAAGCCTTTTTTTGCGCATATGTGAACACTCCAAAGGGACTCAGACCCCTCCGGAAACCAACTGTACTCCTGTAGACTTCTTTAGGAGGTGGTCTGAGTAAGGTTTGCTTCAAGTCTGTGTTGCGGTTTCTGCTATGCTGAACAATATTGTGTTTTAGCATCAACATTGCGATGTGCGCATGCGCGATAGTCACATTGCAGCTTGTACAACTAAAATTGAACTTGTAGATGCGACATAAGCGCTTGTAGAATATTACCTGAGAGCTTGTAGAAAAAAATCTGTACTCGTATTTTATTTTTTTCACTTAAGTCACTTTTCCAGTACAACCACAACTCAGTGATTACA
>NC_045736.1:34032720-34033332 GCF_008692095.1 Etheostoma spectabile | reverse complement strand
TCTCGAATCTGTTGCTGCGATGTGCATCACATAGCGAGTTTGCGCTCTCAACTTTTGCAACACTTCTTGCGATACAGTTGGTGCAAAACTAATTTGTACCTGTGGACTTAGTCTGTGGAGCTCTTGGCCAACAGGACAGCCGGGGACAGCAGGGTTTCTATTGCCAGATGGGGGACAACTCTGTCCGGCTTATTTATGTAGCATGAAAGCTAGCATTAGCTAACTAGCAGCCAGCCCGCTTCTAAATACTGTGCGGTGAGCTCCAGGTCCTGCAGACGCAGACGGACCGCCATCAGCGGGGCTCGACCAGCGCAGAAACATCGCTTGAAAGTTTCGCTGCCGAGCTCGACCTGATCTCACCTGAGCTCACCACCAGTGTAGGTGGAATAGCAAGCTAGCGTAAGCGAACTAACCAACCAGCAGACTTATAAATCAACACATTTTAATTTAAAAGGCACGCGTTGTACCCACTAATGGCGGTCCGTCCTCGGCTGCAGGTCCCTGGAGCTCACCGCCAGTGTTTCAGTTGGACTGTTAAAAGTGTTGAGATAATTAAAATGTATTTACAGTATTTAGAAGCGGGCTGGCTGCTAGTTAGCTAACGCTAGCTTT
>NC_045736.1:34032399-34032710 GCF_008692095.1 Etheostoma spectabile | reverse complement strand
TAAATAAGCCGGACAGAGTTGTCCCTCATCTGGCAATAGAAACCCTGCTGTCCCCGGCCATCCTATTGGCTCAGAGCTCCACAGACTACGTCCACAGGTACAAATTAGTTTTGCACCAAATGTATTGCAAGAAGTGTTGATAAAGTCGCAGACTCGCCGCTGTGTGATGCGAGAGAGCACATTGCAGCGACAGGTTTTAGAGGTTGTAAGACCTGAATTTTGGTTGTACTGGAAAAGTGACTCTAGTGAAAAAATTAAAATAAAATACGTGTACAGATTTTTTTCTACAAGCTCTCAAATCATATTCTACA
>NC_045736.1:34032163-34032389 GCF_008692095.1 Etheostoma spectabile | reverse complement strand
CATCGCATCTACGAGTTCAATTTTAGTTGTACAAACTCTCAAATCATATTCTACAAGTGCTCACATCGCATCTATGCGCTCTCACATTTGCACCATATTTACCTTCATACTAATCCTTTTTTGCTGCTTGATAGAAAAGTAAACTTTCACCGTTCTCCTTTACATGATTATTACCGGCCGACCCTTCCACTTTGAGCCTTTCCGTGTGTAGAAAAGTACCGTAGGC
>NC_045736.1:34031704-34032153 GCF_008692095.1 Etheostoma spectabile | reverse complement strand
GCTGACACAGTGATGCGCATAGTTTTCGACAGAGATGGTAAAAGTACTCACTTTCCGTACTTAAGTAGAAGTACAGATACTTGTGTTAAAAAAATACTCTGGTAAAAGTGGAAGTACTGATTAAACTTCTTTACTCAAGTAAAAGTAACAAATTACAGGCTTGGAAATTTACTTAAAGTATAAAAGTAAAAGTAGCCTTGACAATCATTTTTTATGCAAAGCTACCTGGACCACACAAATGTTACTAGAGAGCATGCTGAGGAACTTCAGTGGACATGGAGGACATGTCTTTATATGGCAATGACATTTTAAATGGATGTCTGGCAATAGGCCTAAAACACAACATATATGATTATTATGACAGAAACTGGGACTCCAGGTTAATAAGATGCTGACTCATTAGCAAGATACAATTTCAGTTGTGATTCTGTGAGAATTCACAGATCCAG
>NC_045736.1:34031551-34031694 GCF_008692095.1 Etheostoma spectabile | reverse complement strand
TAATCTTCCCCTTAACATTTAAATAAATCTACATTTGTGTGTGTGCTCAAATATGGCTTTAAATCCTTCTTGAATCCTACTGTCTCAAACATCTCTTTCAGATAAGGTCATGGATGATGGGAATGTCTTGCTGCTTGTCTGCC
>NC_045736.1:34027535-34031541 GCF_008692095.1 Etheostoma spectabile | reverse complement strand
TTTTTTCATTTTCAATCATGTCGCCCTCTATACTACTTTTCTGTTTACATTGCTGACATTTGCCCAACATTTTCAGATTTTACTGCATCATAATAAAAGCGTTCAAATGACAAAATAGCGGAGGATTCTTATTGTGAATTTAGAGAATTAATGGGAAATGTAACTGTTCCTTAAAAATTGTATCTGATTTTCCAATTCAGGGACAGACCACTTGTGATGGGATCACTCGGGGCAGATTTTGATACCATATAGAAACGGGCTCTATGACAACAGGCTTTTTGCAGGTTGCCGTTCGACGTAGTTGGACAATACGTCCTACAATCTAGTTCATTTGAGGCCAAAATAGACCTAAAGTTATGAGATTGTCACATGTCAGTGAGTCCCAGGCAAATTGAGTGTGCCCCAGTCCTTAACTAACCATCCTACCGGATTATACAAATAAATACAATTTAAGCTCTCCTATAAGGATTGTCCCAAATTTTAAAATCTTAAATTTTTTCCTAAAGCATATCCACCTTTCTCTTGCTGGATTATCTTGTCTTTCCTTCTCGGCGGCCTTGATACTTTCACGCGATTTTCAACTGCATCCATTCTGGTGATTAGGACTAAGAGTTTTGACACCATCAAAACGATTTCCTTCGGACCCTCTAGGTTGGCCGCAATTCCCTCCAGTGCTGCAAATATTTTAACAATGTCCGCCTGCGTTGCACCACCAGCCTTTTGTATGTCTTTACTGTAGAGCTTTGTAGCAGTGCTATCTTGGCCCGTTATAGCCGCTGTTCCGCTGGCGTCGATATGCTTCTTAATATCTCCACAGGCCGCCAATTTTCTTTTTTTCAACATCCCTGGCTTCCACGATGTTTCCCCTCCAGACTAAGAACAAATATTTTTGGCTAGGTATTTAAAAGGATAAATACATTACTACAATATGAGTCCTCTGTGTCTTCTTCACCATTTGGTCTCTTACGTGTCATTTTGTTACCTTGTGGGTAGTCTCACATTGCCTGACCTATCTCCACAGCGCTTTGGACACTAAGCTAAATTATTACAAAAAGAAAATGTTATATAAGCATTTTAAGCTTCTGTTAGTAGTTAGCTGTCTATCCTTCCTCTATTATACCAATTGAATTTCATGTATTTTTTAATATTTGAATAATATTCAAATATTTAATTATTTAACTCATATGCAGCCTGTAATTTATATGCACTACACTACTCATGCTGATGCATTGTCAGTGCCACCTTAAGCATGTGGAATTGTTACACATTCTATCCACTAGAGGGGTTTCCAACATTGACCTGGCCTTGACGGGGAGCTAGGCCATGGCATTTCTTGCACACCACTTTGTTTACATTCATTTTCCATCACTAGCACACAGCGACAAACCCAAATCAACAGTGTGGTGAAGCAGCTTTTTTTGTAAAGGCTAACGGTTTTCTGTTAACAATGACATCATGTTAGAAAGCACAGCCGAAACAATTTGTCATAAACTCAGTAACTGCATTGTTAGCAACAATGCATACGGCATTGATAACTAAGCCAAACGGTGTTGTCACTACTATTTTAGTGATTTATAAGCAACCTGTTTCTTGCGGATTGTCACGTTCATGAGAATATAGCTGTTAGAAGGTAATATATGAAGTTGAACCTAACTCTGACAGCTGTAGGAGAGCTAAAATAAACTTAAGCTGTCTCCATGAAGCTCCTAGCTAAGCTAACAGTCCTATAACTTGCCCTTAGGAAACAAGAACAAGCTAACTAATGATAAAATAAGCATTTTGGCTCGGTAGATGATGATGTAAGTCATGTTAAGACTATGTCCCACCCTTACTCGGTACTTAACGTTAGCTCCGTGATGTTAAGACCTCACAATGCCTTGTTTCTCACTCATCAGACGTGACATGACAAAAGCACTTTGTTTTCATGCAGGTAGGCAATGACAGCGAATTAAGGCCGCATTAGTCTCACTTTGCCAAACTTTCCTCCCCAGTGCTGCTGAGGAGGGTCTGGCGAGTCAGTGTTGTGGGTGTGTGTGTGTGTGTGTGTGTGTGTGTGTGTGTGTGTGTGTGTGTGTGTGTGTGTGAAAGAACTGTGTGCATGTTCTTTTGTGGTTTTGAGGTTTCTTTTGTTTATTTCTATGATTTCTAACATAAATTTGTCGTAGCATTGTCAACGAAAAAAAATAAGATGCATAGTAAGTTAATGTGTACTATTGGATTTTCCTTTGTCAGAGACGTAGGACACGTACCTAGTAACATCACTGATCTATATGTTAGCAATGAACAGTTTGTCAATGAAACTCAGTTTGACTTTTGACGTAATGGTAAAGGTTGTATCCGTGGCCAATCAGAAATACAGTGGCAGTGTACAGTATATGAAAAGAAATGTGCTTCAGGGACCCTGATGACTTGCTGAATAATTTAGTCTCATGTTTTTGCACTCATACTTTAGCTTCAGTGCTTTTCACCTATTAAACATTGCAACTCAGCTTGTGGTGTAAAAGAAAGTTCCTGCTCACCACGTTGTTCTTCAAGTGTTCATTACTAAGTTCTGTATTTCCAACTGTATGTCGAAGCAGTGGTTGCTCCCTTTCCCAGCTGCCTATAGGCCCTTTGCTGCTGTGGATGTCTAACTTGTAATAAAAAAGAGCAGATAGGAAAAAATATTTCCTGTCCTTACTTTTCCTCTCTGTCTCTCAGTTTCTGCATTCTTTCTGATAATGTGTGCATAGTTCTCCTGCCATAATCAGCATTTCAAAACACAAAGCTATAATTTGGCTGTGAAGGCATTGCCTCACAATAACACAAATGTGCACCAACACAATGTGTGTGTGCACACACATGCACACTCACATTGGCTCTCACATATGTTTTCATCCTGCCCAGCAAGTTAATTATAGACGGTGGCTTTGTTCTGTTAACATGAACAGGATAACAGCGAATGACACTGAGCTGAGACAAACCGACTGGAGCTTCTGTTTCATGTATCATATATTCACAGTATAAAACATATCAATCATATGATGTGGCTATAAATGATGATACGAAAGTTACAGTATCTCTATCGTTTTTACAGATTTCCATCGAATTGTACCTGAAATAGAAAGTAATTTAAACAATGCTTACTGTTGTCAGAAGACATTGTTGTGTCGTCACTCTTTACAGTGCTCAGGCTCCTCTGTTGTTGCAGACAGCTTTTCTTCCACAAATAGAAAGTGAAAAAAAGACAATAACAGCTGGAAAAAAGAGCTGCAAAGCTGTCTGCAGGATATACTTTTGTCCCGAATCGAGTCTTTCACGATACAATTGATTTTGTTTTGTGATTTTAGAAGTTTTGCGATTAAGTAGTATTGCGATTTTCTTTTCCTTCTTTAACAAAAACAAAAGTTGAATAATACACTTCTAAAGACAATGTATCATGAGTAATTTCTAAAAACCTATTTTCTAAAAAGAATACACATAAGTCAGTCAGTCTGAATTTTATCTCAAGATTTCATTGTCATTCCACAGTACACTGTAGTACGTAATTACGTGCAAAGTTCACAGTTTAAAAAAACAAACAGCACAGAAACAATTAAAAACACCGTAGAAAAGTCGAGATATTAGCTATATGCATGAAAATACAGTACACAAATGCTTATATGGGTGTGCAGAGCCTGTATAGTGATAAATATAATAAGTCTAAAAAAAATGGAAAAATATATCTAGATATTTACAGTTGGGAGTATAAATATCCATATTTAAAATAGTGCTGTGGAGAATAAGGTGCAGTCAGAACAGATGCTAAGGTGCATTCAAACAGATAATTATGTACATGAATAGTAGTCAGATTGATTGGTCTGGTTTTAGTGGGTTTCATTGTTCAACAGTCTGAGAGCAGTGGGGAAGAAGCTGTTTTTGAACCTTGCGGTCCTTGCTCTCAGACTGTGGTACCTCCTGTCAAAGGGGAGGTGGGGAAACAGTCTGTGGCCAGGGTGAGTGGGGTCTTTGATGATGCCCTTTGCTT
>NC_045736.1:34025840-34027525 GCF_008692095.1 Etheostoma spectabile | reverse complement strand
GACAGGCATCTTTTCTGGGCCAGCTCCTGAATGGTCAACAGAGTAGTGTAAGTATACCGCTCAGCGCCTTTCTCTCTGTAGCGTTACGGTTCCCAAACCAGAGAGAAATGTTGCTGGTCAAAACACTTTCAATGGTACCCCTGTGGAAAGTGGTCAGGATGGATAGACTGAGGTGGGCCCTAGGGCTGCACGATTATGGCCAAAATGATAATCGCGATTATTTTGATCAAAATTTTGATCGCGATTATTCTCACGATTATTTGTTGATTTTAACCAAAACTAAATTTTATTGTCACATAGGCTATTTATAACTGCGAGAGGGAGTGTGATGGACGCTACTCACAGTAGGGTCCAGCACGGGTCGAACGGCGGATACACACGTCGTGTGTATTAAACGTCTGTATCTTCACTGCGCTGCATTTTTATGAACTATGATATTCTGGCCATGGGTCACATCTCTGGCCCAGGTCCAGGTCCCGGTCTCGGTATTGCTGCTCTTCCTACGCTGTTACTCTACCAACTGAAGCTAGCTGCATTCAAAAACTTCTTCTGTGTTCTTCGCCGTAGCGGCCGCGATAGCAGTTACCAGCGGAAACACTGGTACAAATACAGGTTTGCCCCTCATACTTAAACATATCAAGCTGTGTTAATGAAAAATTAACTGTAGACAAATATCAGAAGTGTGGACCGGCGGCCGCTGTGTGGCGGGGCGCGAGGGTAAGAGGAGAGAGAGTAGGACGGAGAAGCGTAGAAAGATCCAACACAGGCACGGCTTTACAGACGAAATGGGTCATGTAACGCAAAATTAAACCGTATCCATATAAACGCATTGCAGCGGATGCGGGACTTAGCACCGTGGCGTCCTAGAAGAGCTAACAGCTAACAACGCTACTAGCTAACAGCTAACAGACCTAACTAGCACTGGTCACTGCTGTTGTCTGAAAAACAACATGGGACAAAGTGTTGCGTTACTGGTAAACTGGTAACCTTAAGACTGACGTATTACCGACTGCTATCTGTTGAGTTTTCCTCACGCTACTCTGTCCTCTGTGACTGTCTACATTTAGAAACTTAGCTGCACGGGTGCAGTGAACTACTCTGACTGGCTCATGAGCAGACGGCTTTATGGACGGAGATGGGCTTTGCAAAAAACCCGGAGCGTTCTATGAAATGACGCTTTATAAAAAAATAATCGCTCGATCACGCAAATTTGATCGTGGGAAGTCCAAATCGTGATCGCGATTAAAATTCGATTAATTGTGCAGCCCTAGTGGGCCCCCTTCAATCGCCGCAGGAAATGCAGACGCTGGTGTGCCTTTTTGATGAGGGGGTAGGTGCGCAGGTCCCAGGACAGGTTGTCAGCCACGTGTACCCCCAGGAACTTTGTGTGTTTTACGATCGCCACAGCAGTCCCATTGATGTTGATCTGGGCATTTACAGGCTGATTTCTCCTAAAGTCAACCACAATCTCCTTGGTTTTCTTGACGTTCAGGGCTAAATTTGTAAAGAAGTACAGTACACATGGATTTTCTGCTTTTTGTCTGTTTTCCTGGAAAGCAGTATCATATAAACTGATGATAGTTTGGTTAATCATTGGAAGAAAAGAAAAAAAAATATTCTGGGGAAAATAATCAAATTTGAAAATCGTCACCAAAAAATCATACATACATACATACATACATACA
>NC_045736.1:34025413-34025830 GCF_008692095.1 Etheostoma spectabile | reverse complement strand
CATACATACATACATACATACATACTTACCAGCCAACTGGTCCTCAATGTCCACATATGTAGGCACAAGAAGCCTACTTGGCCCAGCAGCCACGCACTTGTGTCCATAATTGGCCCAGGATCTGCTGTGGGCAGGGCCAGATGAAAACCAATGTGAAAGGTTGTGTTTGGCTAATTTCCCTCTGGATAATTGCTGCCCTGCCCACCAAGCTCCTGGTGAAACAGCAGAGCTCTACACTGAGTTTTACTTCAGCTGCTAACATGCTCCTTGCCTCCTCCATGCATTCAAAAGTTATTGCCAGGGCTGCACGATTATGGCCAAAATGATAATCACGATTATTTTGACCGATTATTTTTCACGATTAATTATCACAATTATTTGACTAAAACATATTTTATTGTCACATAGGCTATTTAG
>NC_045736.1:34025251-34025403 GCF_008692095.1 Etheostoma spectabile | reverse complement strand
TTCACATCCATATTATGCTACATTCTTCTTATGTTAAAGTTTTATAGACATACAGCTGCAAATGAAAAGTAGCTATCTGAAATAAATAGCATAGGATATTTATATATATGTGTATATATATGTATATATGTATCTCTGAGAAAGCTCCTTCA
>NC_045736.1:34021071-34025241 GCF_008692095.1 Etheostoma spectabile | reverse complement strand
ACAATAACTGATTAAAAGAGAGGGAAGGCAAAGGACGCTACTCAAAGTGACGGGTTGAATGGCGGGTAAGCGGCGTTACACACATCATGTGTATGAAATGTCTGTATCGTCACTGTGCTGCATTTTTATGAATTATGATATTCTGGCCATGGGTCACATCTCAGGCCTAGGTCCAGCAGGCTCCGTTACGCTATTACGCTACGAACTGAAGGTAGTTGCATTCAATAACTTCTAATGTGTTTTTCGCCGTGGCAGCCGCCGTAGCAGTGTTACCAGTGGAAACACTGGTACAAATACAGGTTTGCTTCTCATGTTTAACAATAAACAGCTGTTTTAATAACAATTAAAACTCTAGACAAATGTCAGAAGTGGACCAGTGCCACTGTGTGGTGGGGCTGCGCGTAGAGTAAGAAGAGAGACAGTAGAGGAGAGATACTAACACAGGCACGGCTTTACAGAAGAAATGGGTCATGTAATGCAAAATTAAACCATATCGATATAAACAACATTGCTTTGTTTGTGGAGAGGCAGCGGATGCGAGGACATTAGGTGGACTGGTGCGACCTAGAAGAAAAATATTACTTGCGCCCTAGAGCCCTGTGAGCTAACAGACACTAACTAGCACTGGTCACTGCTGTTGTCTGAAGAACAACACAGACAGGACAAAATGTTGTGTTTACTTGTAAACTGGTAAACCTTGAGACCGACGGATGACCGACTGCTATCTGTTGAATTTTCCTCACGTTACTCTGTCCTCTGTGACTGCCTAGATCTAGAAACTAAGCTGCGTGGTGCAGGGAACAACTCTGATTGGCTCATGATCAGACAGTGGTTTACAGAGTGATAGATGGGCTTTGCAAAAAAACCTGGAGCGTTCTATGAAATGACGCATTTAAAATATCACTCGATCACGCAAATTTGATTGTGGGAAGCCAAAATTGTGATTAAAATTTGATTAATTCCTTTAGATACTTTATGATGTGTGCTGCCAGCTGCACCTGTCTGCATCCGAGTTACGATCCAGATAAAGGGTGAATCTTATTTCTCTACGGGACACTGATGAAAGAAATGTGGAGGAAGGGTCACTGACAAACTGGCATCAGACTGGTCTGGGATATTAGAAGCTGTAGTTAAGTTGTTTGTGGTCTTGTGTGTCTTTTTTTAGTTTTACATATTTGAGTGCCTTTTTATGTGTGTGACATGGGAGTTATGGTTCTAATAGGTAATAAGGGTTCTGTTGTATAATATGTTATGTAATGTTTTTGCTTGTTATGTTTAATTTATTGGGCATTAAAGACTGTTTTTTGTTAATAAAAAGTTTTCATGAACATCAATGACATTCAAAACGGTATTAACTAAAACAGATATACAACACACAATGCAGTGTGTATAAAAAGATGTATTGCAAGCAGACCTAAGTACTACACAGATAAGAACATCTGCCTCTGCACCACCAAAGTGAACATAAAATAACTAAAATATATAAATGCGTATGACACTGTTGTCAAAACCCATGCAATCGACATATAGACACACTTGCAGACGGTATCTGGGAAGTTTGTGATCAATACTCTATGGTGATGTAACCAAGTGGTGTCCCATTTCATAGGGGTATATTTTCACCCCCAGCCTTTACCTCTTGGTTTCAAGGGTAAGGGAGAAGGGGTAGTGGTAAGATGGAGAAATGGGATTCAGCCAAACTCTACAGATTTAATAGCTTCCTGTCTGGCAGCTGTGACTGTTTATGATAGCCCTGATGACTTGCTACTTGCTCCCACTTATGCCCGTTGACATTTAATTCCACCACAGACATGCCCCTTTATCATGGTGACATGCCGCAAAGGATTATTTTAGCGTAATTGGAGTTGTTGCTCATTACGGGGAAGACACTATTAGAAGAGACACTATTTTAATAGTGTTATTGTCTTTAAATGTTATTGTCATATTTCCCAGATTCTAGCAAGTAGAAACATCTTGTTTTGGTTTATCTACTGACATGAATGATGAGGAGGAAGGCATACCCCAGTGCCATTAAAGAGTTGGAGCTTAGCTTTTTTTAAAGTTTTATTTTATTTTGATGAAAGCAATCAACATCCTGTCTTATCTTGGCTCTCCTGAACGTGAGTATGAATATGAAAAAACGATGTTAATTTATTTTCTTTAATCATTTCTTAATTGTTGTGTTTTGAATGGATGTTGATGAGTGTGAAATGTCAGATTATGCCAAAATAGGAAAAAAAAACTGTCAATGTCAACATGAAAAAACTCAATGTGGGATTTGTCCTTTTGTGGCTGCAGTCACATGTGACCTCCGCCCAATTAACAGAACCTTTACATAGAGGCAACACTGATTCATGATAAGGAAAAAGGAGACATATGGACACTTTGGTCAAAGAGTACTACTCAAACGTATGAGGTGATCCCTGTACCCGGATGTCTGCCTGTCTTGTATCCAGGCTCAACCTCTGTCACCCCAGGGGGATTTCTTGAGGGCTATAAAATTTAACAACCATGGGAACTTCCTTTACCCATCCAGCTCCTCTGCAGCAACAAGTGGCTTTTCTCTGACCGCTGAGACAAGTCCACTGTCATGTCATTGAGGAACTTCATCCCTTAAAAGGTCCTGATCAGGGAGACTGAGGGACTCTGTCGTGATTTCTGGAAGGATGTTTTCCAGAAGAGAGCGCAGGGTGACGATTCCCTCTCCTCGCCCTCTCTGTTTCTTAAGTTCATCAGGCGAGGAGGAATGTGTTCTTTTAGATGGTAGGCGATTTTTTGGGCGTTTTTCTATAAATAACTTCTTGTCAGGCAGCCAGCTGGGCGGTCCAGCTCCAGCGGGCAGACTAACTACTGCTACTTCTGCACAGTTATCTCTAACTTTAAAATACTGCCTCACATTATTGTATCATGAATCACTTTTTGTGAGGCAGATACTTTCAGAATGATTTACAGTTCATTTACAGTCCATTTCCCCACTCGGATCTTTTACAAGAAATGTTAATCTCACACTTTATAATTAACAGCTGTGCAGTTAAAACCTCTACAGAAGCAATGTAGCGTGACTACAGGGCTAACAAAAGGTAATAACCCTCATGGCTTCCAAGTTAAAATAACAGGTTTTCCCATTTTGCAGATATTGCCTGAATACAATATAAAGATTACAATTTGTAGAAGAATGATAAAACATTCAGCAGCTTCAATAAATTCACTTTCACATTCTTTGTCGGTTTTGGATACATTCAACAACAAAGTGCTCTGAATTTTGTTACAGCTTTGATTGGTCTCCGACAGGCCTCAACTTCATAGCAACAACAGTTGAGGCTCTCTTTAGGGCCATACACCATACCAAACTGGTACATAACTTATAATTTCTTAAATGTGCAAGTGAAGTAGTTAAAAAACTTAGTCATAACATAAACATAGGGCATTGTTACATTATTATATACTGAGGAACATTAAGAATATCATTAAAAGAAACTTCCAAATTATAATAGAAGCATACTTGTGGAACCAGCGGTTCCTTGTGCTGTGCTACTCCATTTTAATTGAGTACCGCTGCATGTGTTGACAACTTGTCAAACCCAACACTATTGTACAATAAATCACACCAGTACTTAGCTCAGACCAGAACCATTCTTATGCTTTTGTAGTCTGCTATGTTCTGTGTCAGTGAATCCAGAGGGACAAAAGTTGGTGTTCTTCCTGCTTGGTGTTGCAGGGCCACCCTAATGGTTTACACACTCATTTTTCACAGCAGTAACAGTTGTGTTGTGGAGGAGCAGGAGGATGCTGACGGCCAGTGTTTGTGTAATTGAACACTGTAGGCTCTCGTAGCCACTAAAGCATCCTTTCTAAACACTGTCTGTTGATGTAAGGGCAGTGACTGATTGCAGATGGCTGCATTAACTCAAGGCCTCGCTGAGTCCCACTTGTTTCCCTATGTGCATGTGTGTGCGTGTTTATTTGTTTAAAGTGTACAGAGGAGGGACTTCTCATTATAGGCGTGTGTGTGTGCTCGTGCACGTTTGTATGTTTATGCTCACAGTCATGTCACTAATTAGAAACCTGGTTTATTACTGCTCCCCCTCATTATGTGAATGAGGGTGTTGAGTGAATCTCTCTCTCTCTTTCTCTCTCTCTCTCTCTCTCTCTCTCTCTCTCTCTTTCTCT
>NC_045736.1:34003442-34021061 GCF_008692095.1 Etheostoma spectabile | reverse complement strand
TCTCTCTCTCTCTCTCTCTCTCTCTCTCTCTCTCTCTCTCTCTCTCGCTTATTATCATTAGTCACATTCCATCAGTACTCAGTGAGCACTGAGGCTTGCAAGCACTTGTTTGTGGCCATTTCCCTCGTCATTTCTTCCCTTCTCTTTCTCACCCCTGTCTCCCCCATGCACTATTGTCTTCCTGTAGCCCATTTTCTGTCCACTAATGTCACTTTGCCAGCGTTATCACTTCAGAATGTCTGCCCCCCTCCCTGCTGTTCTCCCTTCTCGGCCTCCTCCACGATATAGGATAGTTGAATTGAAAATGAATGAAAGGCTGGGCTCAATGAAGCGGATGATGGCTCAATTGAATGTGCCTCTCTGGAATGCATGGTTGTTTGTTGAGTATTTTTGGCTGCAGCTCAAGCTCCAGTCCATTTGTGGTGGTTGTAGGTGGGTCGACTTTGGTTTGTCGTGTATTGATTCTACCCTGCTGGTCCGGTCCATCTACTTCAGGTCACACAGCTACCAGGCCTCTGTCCTAACAAATTTTTAGTACTAGTTTGGAAGTGCTTTTACACATAATCTCTCTTTTGGGAACTAATCCTGGTCCAGCCTCAAAGCTCTGTTGAAGCCTTCCTCCTGTGTTTCTTCACTGTGACATGGCCCTGCTTTCTTTAATATGAAACAATAAGTCATTGGTATGACTGAAAGGATGGATACCAGGTGAATTCTGTCAAGACAAGAGCAAGGAAAGGAACGTGGTTGGTGAACATATCTGTTGACCTATCTAAGGTTGACACCAGTATCAATATTTGAGTTTAAAACATGATAACTATATATCAACAGTTACTTTGTTTACATAAACAAATGACAACTTTCTGTTTCAAATAATTGTGAGCAAGAAATTGGCATAGCGGAAAATTTTTCAAGTTAAAAAATATACTTGGGCTGATGCTCTCATTCAGTCTTTGCTTCATGAGTCTTAAAATGCCACTTGTCTTAAAATGCGTCATGACCAATTTACCAGGATTATTTCTTGTGCGTGCTTCATATAACATGTTCTATTTGTCAAACTGTGTGTTTTGTTGGAATACCTGTTGTATCACAGTTTCTGCAAACAGTCCTGGAACAAGGTGGAGACCATTATTTCAAAGTAAAGGAACATTTAGATAAAGCAATTACAGGCACACATTTCCTCATCTCTCCTCTCATAAAACTGGTACCTTTATGGCTTGCTGAAGTTACCAGAAAAAAAGTCTTCCACTTGTAGGGGAAATGCGATTTTTAATGTTGGAAAATTTAATCAAAAGTCCATTCTCATGTTCTCATGTGTCTCAAGTTGAGCCTGATTGGATTATTCACTGCAGGAAAGGGAAAGCGCTTCCAAATGAAATTGGTTCGAAGTGATGGCAGCGCAGTTTACTGTAGTTTTTGTAGTTGTAGTTCTTTGATTTGGAGCTTTCAGTAAATAGCAAATTAAGATAAACGAGGACTTGATTGGACTATTACTCTTAGATGAGAAGAGTGACAGCCAGCTAATTTTGAGAGTTATTGTAGAAGAAAACCTTGTCCTCAAATTCAACTCTGTTCTGAGAGGAGGAAACAGGAGAAGCACTATATTTGTTAAACTAGTGCTTTTATGCCTGCGAGTCCTGTCTCTGCTCTGGTCTGCTGCTTTTAGGGATGCATGGATGGGAAAATTTTGGCCCATCTAATAATTGATATTAACATTGGTGTTATGGCCACTAACCGAAATTTACGTACCAATGGTGGTACGATCAGTATAAAACAAATTTCATTCATAACCATTTTTTGTAGACTCTGAAAAACACGTTGTCAGCCAATGACATAAATTGTAATTGATCACAATCATTTCTAATGACAAAAAAATTATTCAGATAAATTAATATTTAAAAATAAAAATAAAGTGTAGGCGTTGCATAGTTTGTCCACCAGAGAGTACTCTACAACGTCCCTGTTGGCAACACAGATTTTTTTTCTTTGTTATTGTGTTTTTGTTCAAAAGACTTTAAGTTTCATATCTTAAGTTTGTATTTCTATACATTTGATTTATCAGATTTGATATATTTTGATGTTCCTCTGTTCTGTTGTGACATTAAAACAAACAAGTTTATTTTAAAAATGCATTGTATCATCATAAATGACTACAAATAACTAATGTTAAAGAAATCTTTTTATGTTTTGTTACACCTATATATATTTATCGGCCGATATTTTGGATTTTTAAATCCACAAATATTTGTATCGATATTGGCCTTCAAAATCCTTTAAACACGAAAAAGTAATGTCTATCTTTGTTTAACTGCAAAATATTAATAAAAGCCAATAAATCATAGATGTATTGCATCGTTTCCTCAACAAGGTTTAGGGCCAACATGAAAAACAAAATTAAACTTAGTTTTGGGCTACTTTTACAACTTTAAGCAAAGGTATAACTTAATGAAAGTCTAGTTTAATATACATCTGTGAAAAAGTCTGGATCATGGATCAATAACTAAGGATCATATAAGATACTATCCTGTTTTTGTTTTATGACTTATAAGGGTTTTCCCTGGGTTCGCAAAGGATAGAACTAAGACTTAGAGGAGTGTGTCACTAAAATTAGAATAGCTACTCCACCTTATAAAGCCAGCCTACCTTAAGTTATGAGCCTGTGCTGAAGTTGTTGCCAGTAGCACCCTCGCGGCTTCACTTTAACCAGCAGCTAGAATGCAAGACACAGGAACTTTGGACTGCTCTGCTACTTTCACAGCCATAGCATTACTGCTAACTTCACTCTCACTCACCTTCCTCTGTCTTTTTGCCACAGTATGCTTTTAGGCTGCTTGCTTGTAGCTTGCTTCTGATATTGTTAGTAAACTTCTGGATGGCCGTTCTTATTATAAGTGATCAAATTGGTGGTGTTGAAGAATTTGACACAGCGTAATAACTCTTATTTAAACCTTCCAAGTAGTGAATATTGCAATTTGTGTGGCTTTTTACACTGTGAAAAACATCCCAACAGTAGCCGATACCGATATGATTGCTAATATATTGTTATATATATATATACTGCTGAGAAGTTTTTGATTTAATTCACTTTTTTGATGAAGGTTTATACAACAATGATCAAAATGATTTTGCTCTAGTAATTTGGGGGGGCTCTTTCTTTTCATCTTTGGCATCTTTGCCAGGCCTTTACCCTCATTCCCACATACAGGAGATTGCCACTAACAAAGCAGGCTTTAATGCCGTGTGTGTGTGTGTGTGTGTGTGTGTGTGTGTGTGTGTGTGTGTGTGTGTGGTGTGTGTGTGGTGGTGTGTGTGTGTGTGTGTGTGTGGTGTGTGTGTGTGTGTGTGTGTGTGTGTGTGTGTGTGTGTGTGTGTGTGTGTGTGTACTTGGTGAGGATTGGTCTGTTCAGTGGGATGAATAGTGTCTTTTTCAGTCTGTCTCTGTTTTTTTTCCCAACCTCCCCTTTGGATAAACCCATTGGAGCTCCTTCTTAACTTGTAAGAGATAATCCTGCCTCTGTGCCAGTGATAGAGTGTTGGGAATGAAGGAGGAGAGGTGGATAGAAAGAAGAAGGAGATAATGAGCAGGCACAAGGAGGATCTACTGTGTATTGAAAAGGAGAATGTTGTGTCATAACTCACTGCTAAATATTACAATATTTCACAAGCGTGAAACCATGGATTCAAGTGCTCAAACAAGGGAACTTTCACATGCCATCTTCTTTTACCTCACATCTACTTGATTTTCTGGCCGGGAGGGTTTTGTACCTTGTGTCTTAGCAATGAGGGAGGATTGTATACTGGGCCAGAGAGAGAAAGAGAGAGAGATTCTTTTTGGACTGACACTACTTGAGTTGGCCTCTGCTGAGGGCTTTTCACACCCAAAAACGGATGTAGCCAGTCAGACATAAGCCTGACAGGAATTTCAATGGGTACAAGCTTCCCATTACCTTATTGGACTGCAGTGATGCCAAAAAATACAAGGTGTTTAAATGTCAGTCTTGTATTTGAAGCAAACACGCAGGCTAATACTTACTTAAGGGTAAGGTTTTTTGTCTTTGCATCTGCTGCTGTAAATCACACTGTACAACATAGCTGCTCAACCATTTTCATATTTCAAGTATCCGCAATCCATTTCAATACTTTTTAATTTCAATAGCTTACGTTTATTACACTACTTGGCTACTGCGTCAAACTGGCCTAAAAAGTGTCTCTCAGGTTAGAAATGACAACTTATAGAAAGCTACTGGCTGCATGGCAACTTGTGGCACCCCGAGAGTGTTGTAGGAATCGAAATCTGTCCTCATTGCTAGTTCTGTTAGTTAAAATTTGTGATTTTGGTGGACAAATCATAATTGCATTTTTGCTATGCACCTCTTTATTTTATGCTGGCTCCCTAAACTAGCTCTCGGTCATCAAAACTTTGAGAATCCTTGTTATAGAGTATTCTGATGTGTATTCTTTCCTTTGTCTTACAGGTTGTGTCCAGAAGGATGTGTTTTTAAACCCCAACTGCTGGGAGGTCAAGAGGTGACATGCCTCTGTAAAACATCACTGGAAACCAATGGTGAGGAGCTGATGAAGTTGACATTGAAGATGACATAACACAAATAGATAGCTACAGCAACAAATCTAAATGCTGAAATTACAGTGGAATAGGTCCAAAATGCATTATATTAAGCAACGTTGTGAAAAGCCATAGGCATTGAAGATATACCTATCAAAGTTTTAAGATGTTGGATACTGCTGCAGATTCTGCTTTGTTTAGAATCTTGTCCTCCCTCTAGTATAGATTGATTAGAAATCTTATAGTTAAATCTCACAAGGAAGATCCTAGAGTACCCCTAAACTATAGATAAATAAGTTTGAGTACAGTATATAAAATGTACTCCTCTATACTAAATGAAAGACTAACTAGCTTTATTGAAAAGACAAATATGTTGCCTGAAGAGCAAAATGGTTTTAGGCATTGACCATATATTATACACAATCTGTACTGGGATTTCAAATACATAAAAAGGGCTTGCATACTTTAGTTTGTTATATAGACTTCTAGAAAACATTTGACTTCTTAGTGTACAAACTACCTGAAATTTGAGTAAATGATCAATTTTATAAGATCCAGAGGCTTGTGTCAGGGTAAATGATTTAATGATAGTGGTTCTCAAGTCCAATTGGGTTAAGCAGGATGGTTTCCTCTTACCAACACTTTTTGCAGTTTACATAAATTATTTGGTTAACCCCACATCATCACATACCCTTCACCATACATAGAGATTGGCATGGTTTTATTTCAGTTAAGTTAAAAGCTGGTTTGATTTGCATTGATCTTACGGAAAGTTCCCCATGCCTATCTCTAGGGATGGTGAAGGGTATGTGATGATTTGGGGTTATTTTGATTCCAAAGGCCAAGGGAACTTTGTCAGGATGCATAGTATCCTGGATCCATGAAATAACTGGCCTTTTAAAATAAAAATCTGCCTGCCTCTATGGGAATTTAACATAAGGATGTGTATACGTATGCCCCCTCTATTTTAAGGAAGAACATTTATTTATTATTATTCATTATTCATTCACAAATAAAATTGGTGTCCTTAAAAGGTTGGATTTTCCAGTCATTAAGATCAATTTCCAAAGAATGTTTTTTAATCCTCTATTTAATTAACTTTAGCATGGGTGTGTAAACTTTCTCAAGCCACAGTATATCTGTTTGGAGGTCTCTGACATGAAAACATTTGAGATCCCCCTATTCTAGTGAACACAGACATTCTTTCTAACAGCCTGTCCTGTCTTCTGTTTCTCAGCTCTGTTGCCATGCCTCCGGGGATGGTGCGTCGTCTTTCAGCAGTCCAAACGCTGCTGTCTCTCCTGCTGCTAGCCGTTGACTGGCCCTTCACCTCATTACCTAGTAGTGTTGTCCAAGGATTAAACTCCTCTCCCTCCAGTCTTTATCCCACCTTTATCCGGAATGACACTCTGTTTGAGCACTTGGCCCTGCATCCTGACCCCAGTGTGAGTCGGGTCTACGTCGGGGCCCGAGATCACTTGTTCCAGTTGGATCAGTTTCTCCAACCTGAACTTCAGGATGACACTGGACCAGTCACAGACAGTCGGGAGTGTTTACCTCCTGTAACTGAGAGCAACTGCCCCCAGGCTAGGCTCACCAACAACCACAACAAGCTTCTGCTGGTCGACCCATATTCCATGGAACTTATTACCTGCGGGAGTGTCAACCAAGGGATCTGCCAGAAACGTAGTCTGGATTCTGTGGATGTGGTACTTTTCTCTACAGAGAGGCCAGTGGATACTCAATACGTAGCAGCTAACCACCCAAACGTTAGCACTGTGGGACTGGTGGTTCGCTCTCATCCTGACAGGCAGCCAGTTCTGTTTGTTGGGCGGGGTTACACCAGCAGCCACCCACCTATTTCAACACGAAACCTTGCCCAGGAACCTATCTTTTCTTACGAAGAGACTGCCAAGTTGGCTGTGGCTGGCCGTCTCTCAGAATACGACCATCATTTTGTAGCGTCATTCGCCCACCGCCAGCATGTGTACTTCCTCTTCTACAGGCGGGATCTAAAGTCCCAGTCACGCGAATATCGCACCTACGTTTCTCGTGTGTGTTTGGATGACCAGGCCTATTACTCCTACGTTGAAGTGCCCTTGACATGCCATTCCAGGGCAGGAAAAGTGTACAACCTCTTACAAGCTGTACAGTTTGGGCTCACCAAGGACGGTAAATTGAGCCAAGGCTCAGAAGTTTTTCTTGGTGTCTTCTCCACTCATTTGGCTTCATCAACTCGGCCCAGTGAGGACTCGGCCCTCTGCATGTTTAACCTTAAAGACGTGGACCACAGGATTAACTCCACCAGAGACCTGTGCTACACACAGATGGGGAAAGAAGCAGGACAGGAGGCGGCCTACATAGAGTATGAAGTCAAATCTAACTGTGCCAACCTGCCAGAGGTGAGTCCAACAGATTGAATTAGCTTGTTTTTGTGGGACTGTGTTAACGCTAATCACTTTTCTATATAAATGAAAAAAATAAAATTGAAAAATTGAAAAAAATTCCGACAATTGTATTATAATTGCGCTATTCAGTTTGTGCCACACAAAAGCACTTTGTCCGGTAAGATAGAAAAGTGCTATATAAATGCAGACTACTACAATCATTGCAGGCCTGTTCTTGTCATTTAGTTACAGTATTTGTATTTAGGCTTTTCTAACAATCCAGTATAAATAAATGAACACTAATACCTTTTTGGTTTAAAACAATTAGACTGCAACCCATGTAGCCTGATCCTAAACTGTGTCCTAGAATGTATATGTTTCTGACCACTGAGATATACTTAAGCGAGTCACTTAACCATCACTTCAGTGGTCAACATGCTGAACCAGATAGCAGTTTCAGCACTCTACTACCATGTGTTAGTGTGTGTAATTGTATGTTTGTGTAACAGGGTGTGACTGAAAAACAGCTTTCATTCTAAAAGTTACAGCCTTCATTGTTTGCCCTGTGCTGTTTTATATTGGAGTATATTTACTTTCTCTGAATGAAAAACACGAGGCAGAGTGAGTGAAGCAGTCACTAAATAACCCAATATACTAGACATCTTTCACCTTGTTTTCATTGTTCCGTTTATAGACAAACATGCTGTCAAATTCAGTTTTTTCTTTTTTAGAGAAGTGAGTGTTTTTTCTGTAATGACTGAATGAGCCCCCCCCCCCATTGTATCATGCATCTGAAGCTGTCCAGGTCTGTTTTCTTATTTCAGCTAGGGATCCACTGATCTGACATTTTTTTAGTCCAATAGCGATGCCTAGGCTAAGGGTAATGGTCTGTACTGATTATGTAAGAAAATTTACTAAATCGGTTAAAAAATGGTCAAAACTTCAGCAGGAACTAAAATTCCAGCATATAATAGTATGTAGAATATGAAAATAGAATTGATTAGATAGTCTCCGTTGTCACGATACTTGATTCAGATATTTGAGTTTATATCGACTCGATATTAGATATTGGCATCATATCGCTGCATCCATAGTGTTATTTGTATCAGAGAGAATGCAATTGAATTTGACATTTACCAATGCTGTGTAATGCTGTGGTGGAGGGATTTAATTATTTAATAAACAACCCTCTCATAGGGCTGGGCAATAAGTCAATATGATAATTTATCATCTCTTAATCATATTGTGATGACATCATGTATCTAGATACAATTACATTGTCTAAATTTATTATAACATGCACATACTAAACATATTCAGTATACAGCTAGAAAAAAATAGTTTTTCTCTATAATTTCACATGATACTGTTTACCACATTATTGGTGATTATTTATCTAAAATCTCTTGTAAAAGTTTTTTGTGATAGCACCAATTGTCAACCCTACCTATCGCTGTATTATCAACATCGATGTATTTGGTCAAGAATATCGTGATATTTGATTTTCTCCATATCGTCCAGCCCTACCCTCTAATAACACCCACTCTGGGAACCCTGACTTGTCAGGTGTGTTCATGTGTGTATATTAACGTGTTAACTGCATGTAAATATTGCATTTTGATGGACAACGTCCTTCTCTATTATCACTTCTTTTGTTTTGAGGACAAAGAGCAGTGCTGACCCCCACAACCTTTGCAGCCACGTACAACAGATTAGCTCTAGCGGAGAAGGTAGTGCGGCCAGCGTAATTTAATAGAATTGCTGATCAGGGAGAGATCGATCGGTGGCATTAGCCATACTAAGTGTAATGTTTAACAAGGCCTGACAAGAATGCAACAAGACACATCAGGCAAAGACAAGGTGAAAGAAAAAAAAATACATTAGGGATACAGATATGCAATGAAGCAAAATGTCAGAAGCAGAAAGTGAAAGAAAAGAAAAATGGTAAAAAATGGCAGGGTTAGGTGAATACATGCTATTGAAAATGAAGGTGAAAAATGGGGGACACAAAGCAAACCTTATGGCTGGAGGGCAGTGTTGCCAGATCTTGCGAGACAAATACGCAACCAGGCCTGTGAAAACAAGCCCAAAATAAGCGACTTTTTCTACGTAGCCCCCCTAAGATCCTGGAAGAGAAAAATAAATAAAACTGTGTTACAATCCATGTAGACAGATTGGTAAACTGTACACACGGTTGGCTAGAGTTTATTTATTTTCTCCCCCTGAGCTTCAGGACAATGACCAAAGGAGTAACTTAAACCACCTTTTAACATTATGTAACATTATAAAACTGATGGGATTTGAAATCACTTTTTTTCACAGTGATTTTGAGTTGTTCCCCACACGGATTGAATCCATTCATTTCCTCCTTCTCTTTCTCCCAGTCTTTGTATATTTCTTCCGTTTTTCTCCCACTTTTCCCGGGCATTTATTCCTCCAAAACATCTCCTACTGTAGGCTACACTCACCATTATCGCTACTCGCGCATTTTCCTAGCCGAAAACAACAGACTGCCCTGCTCGCCTCTGATTGGTGGGTACTCGTTTCCATCTGGGTCAGAGCCAATTAGAAGCAGGATGGCGGGACTAACGCTGCTGTCTATAGTGTTTATGGGAAAGGGCGGATCGAGCGAGCCGGCAAGGACAACTGTGTACAAGCCCAAATACACCCACACTTTAGTGCACCCCAAAAAAAACCGCAACCCGCGACAACCAATATTTGTAAGCGACTTTACAAAAACACAGCCCAAAGTCGCTTAGAATAAGCGGACATGGCAACACTGCTGGAGGGGAACATGATGTGAGATTTGGAGCAGAAATTAATTTACAGTACAGGTGGCCGCGGGTCCTTAAAAGTCTTAAATCACGTTTCCTAAAATTAAGGCCTTAAAAAGCATTAAATTGTCCTAATTCAGATTGGGTAGTTATTAAATATGTTTTGTGTCTGTCACGGCGAAAAGCAGGCAATCTGTTGTCGAATATTTTTCCCGTAGGCTTTGCGCTGCGTTGTCGCGGTAACATAACCCCATTTGTACATGTCCTATCCCCTGACCAATCGGCTATCCTAACCTTAACCACTTCAGCCAATCAAGCTGCTTCGTGGGCGGGTGTTGGCGTGGCCGTAGTCAGTGAGATTTGTAATTTCGCGGGATTCGTAATTTCGCAGCATGCAAGTGATGCAGTAATTGTTGATAGCCGTCTAGAAACACTGGGAATGCAAGTTCAGTGACAAATGGCCTGAAAACAACGAGTATCCTTGGTTCAGGTCGGTGCCTGAAAATGCTTATGAAGCGAACTGCGTTATGTGTCAGAAGATTTTCAAACTTGGGCCAATGGGGATCAGAGCGGTGGAATCGCATGTACAAAGCAAAAAACAGAGACTACGTAAAGGCACGCCAGCAACCCGCCATCGCTAGTTTCTGCTCCACCGCTAGCAACGATGTCAACGCTACAACGCTAGATGTAACGATGGGAAATCTACAGCAACAACGCCAGCTGACCTACGAGCAGTTTGTGGCTCTACGCCAACACTCCGAGCCGAGGTGATGGAGGGGGGCTGAGGACCGTGACAAGACACAATTCATACAGGTCAAATAACGGGACTGAAGAAGTGTTCCAAGCAATGCTTCCAGATTCAAGGCTTGTACAGTCATTTACCTTTGGAAAAGACAAGATACGGGGCTAAATTTGGATTGGTGCCATATATCACAAAGGACCTCATCACAGAAGTCCAGAAATGGGGTGCGTTTGTAATTATGTTCGACGAGACACTGAACCAGACAACCAAAAGCAAACAGCTGGACTTGCATGTGCGTGTATCGTTATAAATTGGTAAGGACACTCTGCTGGGAAGGCTTTCTCAAGTGCAAAGTCACTGTTTTGTTTATTATAGTATATGAATTGTTTTCCAAGTATATTCACAAAAGCTCATGAGTAGACATCAAAACTTGAACAAAAATTGGTCACTTGGAGACCTGAAAACACACATATAGATACACACACACAAACACAAACACACACATTCCCACACCGCAAAACACTCTTACACACTGCTGTCTACTCTCCGTCCATGATGAGTCCTCCACAAACTGCAACCCATCCATCTGAGTCTCTCTCTCTCTGTCTGTTAGGCACACAAATCATATAAGACTCTTTGCATTTTAAAAGCAGCTGGAATTGGCATTTAATTTTTTTTGTTCAAAAGGAACAGTGTTTTTTTAATATTCAGTTGTTATTTCACTTGATGTTATAACAATTTGTTCAAGGGACCCAAATGTTCAGAAAATATTGTAATAATATAAATTAGGACAGCAATTACATTTTTGTGTTATGTTTTCAGATTACACACATTAAATCAATGTTCTTAAACTCAACAGATTATTGTCCTTTTACCATACTGTTAATTTTGTGTTTACTTGGATGTTTTTCCATCGTAAATTTGGTCTTAAATTTCTTTTAGAATTGGTCTTAAAAAGTCTTAAATTTAACTTGTTAATACCTGTAGCCACCCTGCAGTAACATTAAACATGTCAAATCTTACTTGGATCCCTTTACACAAAAAACAAAGCAGCTTCATCCCTGTTTTGTCTTTGCCAGGATAGTTCATCCGCACCAGGGACATACTCTCATGTCATGTCTATTTATGGTGAATGATTTGTTATCGATGATCAGGATACAGAACTTCTACCAAACATTAGTGGCTAACATGCAACTTTAGCATATTTTCTTGTTATGTTACTCCCTTGTTGTGGTCATTACTTCCCTCAGTGTTTGTGTTGAATGTCCAGATGATTGCCGCCTGAATGTGTCTTTAAAGTGTAATCACAGGCTCTCATTGGCCAGCGCAGTCAGTGACAGACCAGTCTTTAAGCTTTCAGGCCATGTTCCTCGACCGGACGTCATAAGTTCATCAACTATTTCAGTAGTCACAATGTAGTTTGGGCTATTTTTAGCATGCAGTCACCCCTGCTAGCTTTGCTCTAATGGTTGGGTTTTTATAATGTGGACTAACAGGCCTTCTAAACTGTCCTTTATTCCCCATGATTAACTTCATCAATACTCATCAATAGCTATTTGGACACTTTAGCTATGTTATTACAGCTTAATGTTGCCAGTGGTGTGCCATATATCAGCAACCTTAAACAGTTGGCCAAATAAGGAGTTCAATCATGACAACACACTAGCCAACTACATGCAATCCATCAACACAATTAGCCTTCAACCGGCAAAGTTCTCAGGTTCATTCCCTTTACTTCCTATTGTTAAGATGATTAATAATGAAGCAATAACCCTGCTGTCAAACGCTGTTGTGGAAAAATAAATTGCCCGGAACAAAAAACAACCATGCTGCCAGAGCAAAGACTCCCTACTGCCAAACTGGAAGTAAAAACAAATTTCCTGTAGGCTTTAAAGTGTAAAAGTAGCTGGAATCTAGTGATGGTTTGTTCCCAAACACAATCCGTTCTACTGGGATTTTACTAAGCACAGAAGAAACACTGTTGTGTTATTTTTAGTAACTGGCTTCCTTGCTGAGGAATGAATAGCAAATCACTTAAAGGGTTCTGTTTTCGCTTAACAAGAATTTGTAGTTTGTGTGCCACGTGTGTGTTATTCATTCTTTTGATCTAATCTTCATGTTACCTGACATGACATGTTAGAGACACCACATACTGATTTTCCTCTCCTGTGTCCCCACTCTAAGAACACTCTGACTGCATACCCTTGCGGCTCTGACCACACCCCTAGCCCGATGGCCAGCAGGATGGCCGTAGAAGCAGAGACCATATTGGACAGCCCGTCTGCCCGTCTCACTGCTGTGGCTGTAAGCGTGAGGGCGGGACATACCATTGCTTTCCTAGGAGACTCCAAGGGTAACCTGCACAAGGTAATGTGAGGTCACAGATTTCAAGGCATGCACAGACAGGTTGTCAGCCTGCATGACACACACACACACACACACACACACACACACACACACACACACACACACACACACACACACACACACACACACACACACACACACACAAGGTGTACTTTGGGCTAACTGTGATATTATGAGATTGTGCTGTTATTACTGAAAATATGAAGTAATAGTCTGGCATACTCAGGCCCAGATTAAGACAAGACTATACCTCAAAGAACCCTGCCCTCCCCCTCAAAATTATGTTGTTAGGTATACCCAACAAAATTTGTCATCATTTTGAGTTCAGACCCTATTTGGGTAACAAGTGTTGGGTATTTCTCATGTATCTGTAATACCTGTCCCTGCACAGACATGGTAATCAACCCAGCTGACATGCCATTCAACTCTTTTGTCTGTTAACTTCCAGACACCAGCCGCTCCATTCATGTGCCAACCAGTGGAGGTCTAAAATAGTCTGTGTGTGGAGGCCGGCAGGCTGAACTCAGCACTTATATAATAAATAATCTTAGGAGCAGGGTCCGGGTATATCTTGTTGTTAAAGGAATGCACTTAGATTATGGTAGTTGGTTCCATTGTTGTACTAACTCCAGTCACCAAGAGAATAATGAGAACATAGACCTCCAAAAACATGTGTGTATGCCTGGTATATCAGTGCCTCTGGTGTTGTAAGACTATAAACCCATTGCTGATCAAAATCAAGTTTCTATGGCACATAGATTCACAAGTTATAAAATTAGATGTCATTAAGTCTTTAGTTGACGTAGCAAAATTTTACTATCAGAATTTTTATATTTTTATATTTGTACATCTACATGTTAAGACCTGACCTGACCTGCAAAAAAGACTTTTGTTTATGTCTTGACGGGTTGCAAACAATTTCTGTCACCAGGGACGGAGAGGCGCTATGGGCCCCTTCTCCTTTGTATAATGAAGCTCATTCTGTGTAAACAGGGATGTCCTTGCTGGCACTGAATGCCACTCAATAGAAATGTCTGTACATTTCAGTCATGGCAACCAGCCTGTAAGTGTTCTGCTCTGTGGCTGGATCATGTGAAGCTCCTCTGAAATGACAATGGCCTCAACAACGCTGTTAGTTTGATTTCCAAGGTCCTCAGTTGAATGAGGGGGGTCCCAGTTGAGTCAAAGTGGTCATGTATGGCAGTGT
This sequence comes from Etheostoma spectabile, assembly GCF_008692095.1. Taxonomy (NCBI): domain Eukaryota; kingdom Metazoa; phylum Chordata; class Actinopteri; order Perciformes; family Percidae; genus Etheostoma; species Etheostoma spectabile. The sequence continues at coordinate 34,007,023 of NC_045736.1, read as the reverse complement.
CTCTGTGGGTTCAAATGGTGATCAGTTGAAGCTCCGCCCGACACAAGTTATGTCCTGTTGTGGAAGAAAAATCAGAGCAAATCGGTGATAACAGGTATGTGTATTGAATAGAACATGTCAGCTGAGCATGTGTATTCGTTGAGAAGCATAAAAGCAATTAAGAACACAAGTGTTGCGCTTGTTGATCACAGTGTACATTATGTATTTTATTCATTTTGATAATTACTGGACTAAGCTAGAAGGTCAGTGGAGCAGGGAGATTGTAGGGAATCTGGAGTTTACGGATTGTGAGCTTGCCTCCTCACAGTTGGTTCTTTGTGTCAATTTTTTCTCAATGGGGGCTTGTGATTGAGGCCCCCTGCACATGAAAAAATAGCACAATGACAGCCATTAACATATTTTTTAACAGTTACGTCACACTGTGTTGCCCGTCACTGTGACCAGCTAAAGCAGCTTCGTACTTGTGTTGTGCACTGTAATCGCTGACTGGCAGACACGTGCACTTCCTAACAGAGAGACTCATTCAGATTGATGTTGAGTTATTGGCGTACAGCAGACCGTGTCTGTGTCACTGTCATTAATGGATACATTGTCAGTCTGTGCTGTCTGACTGCAACCACCAACGATGAACCCTCAACTGTTCACCGAATGTACTCTGTGTAGAAGGATTATCTAACAGAAGAATGTCAGCTAGATTCTGGTGCTGTCATGCAGAGAATAAAAAGTGAGCAAACTTTTTCTCTCTCGCTTTTCTTTTTCTTTCTTTCATACTGTTATTTGTGTAGCAGAGAAAATATATCGAAGTTGTTATTCATTTGTTTTCTTTTGTTCCTTAATTATTTCGTTCATGTACAGTCAGCCCATGCCCTCTAGTGGCGGTCATGATTAAAGTAACACAGAGAATTTGATTTAAAAAAACATGGCCGCTGAATCATTTGCGCACTCTGTATTGATTCGTCAGAAACAGCCAATGTAAAAACTGTGCAGATATAAGTCTTCACAGCTAGAGTTTTATTTATTTCCCTGTGTTATCTGCTATTCTAAATACAGCACATATTCTGACTTTGTCAGTCAAGAACCGGCCTGCAGTGTAATCCTATAGGGCAAATGTGCATCATCAATTTTGTTTACTAAAGGCTTTTAAGGCTCATTATTATTATTGTAATTGTCTGACTTATGTAAAGGATCGTTTTTGTTTTAACCAGAAACAGCTCAGAGATTGCTGTCATTAAACCCACCAGACTCCATTTAAATACACAATACTTTTTGTGTGTATAGAGCCTGCATATTTCCACACCTATTTTTTAGCAAATGGTTCAATTTATGATGGGTTTATTTAACAAACAATATAATTATTTATTTTAATTTTATTTTAAAATTCATAAATAGGTTTATTTCAATCAAAACAGGGTGGTGACAACAGTGGAATCAAGCTGACTTATGATAGTTTTATTTGGTTTCTGTCGGCTTTGAGTGAAGTGTGTTTCACAACACTTTGGTAAAATTATTCTTTATTTAAACAGAGTCTGGTGGGTTTGGTGATAGCTATTCTGGGCTGTTTCATGTTAATGCAAAAATCATCTTAATCTTTAAAATAAAGCCATATATCTGATAGGATTCTTTCCATAGTGTTGTCCGACACTTTTAGTGGGCGATAATTGATATTGCGAAACTGCCAAATAACGTTACATTGTTGCTTGTTTCATCGCTGCCAACTGTACCAATCTTGCTTAATACTGGCCTAATTTCAAGGATGGTTGATCCCGTAAGTCACTTAGGCACACAAAACATAACAAGATAGAGTCCAGTTTGAAAAAAACAAAAGTCAACCTTTAAGGATGAAGGTTAATAATACATTTTAAAGTATTGTTTATGGGTCAGAAACAAAACATTTATTAATTATTAAATGTGATATGGTGGCTGATAAAGTACATTTTTGGACTTGATCTTATGTGCATATCTATCCCATTTAAGATTGGTCCATCTCCTAGAACAAATCATCTTGGGCTGAATGGAACCCAGATTATCATTTATCCCAGTCCAAAAATCCTGGACCTTATCATAGGACCATAGGACCATAGACAAATAATTGGACACCCTTCTGTCTTACATTTACAGCAATTTGGTCTGTCTTTCAATCCAAGTTTAAACAATCTAGAGGGAGTCCAATAGAAGCGATGCATTATCTTGACCTGAATGAGGTGCACCCTAGGGCTGCACGAATATGGCCAAAATGATAATCACGATTATTTTGATCAAAATTTTGATCGCGATTATTCTCACGATTATTTGTTGATTTTGACCAAAACAAATTTGATTGTCACATAGGCTATTTATAACTGGAGAGGGAGTGTGATGGACGCTACTCACAGAGAGACGGCTGATCATTATGAACGGGTCCAGCACGGGTCGAACGGCGGATACACACGTCGTGTGTATGAAACGTCTGTATCTTCACTGCATTTTTATGAACTATGATATTCTCGCAATGGGTCACATCTCTGGCCCAGGTCCAGGTCTAGCAGCTCCGTCACGGTATTACTTTACCAACTGAAGTTAGTTGCATTCAGTAACTTCTTCTGTGTTTTTTGCTGCGATACCAGAGTTACCCGCGGAAACACTGGTACAAATACAGGTTTGCCCCTCATACTTAACAATATACAGCTGTGTTAATAAAAAATTAAAACTGTGGACAAATGTCAGAAGTGTGGACCAGGCCGTTGTTTGGCCGGGCACGGAGTAAGAGGAGCGATTCAACACAGGCACGCCTTTACAGACGAAATGGGTCATGTAACGCAAAATTAAAATAATAAAATGAATGGCATAAAATTTGATTAATTGTGCAGCCCTAGTGCACCCTCACATTGCGTGAATTAGTTTTTTGATATTCCTACAGATTATATCCCACTCCTCATCATCCAGTGTAATGCTCAGATCCCTTTCCCATGTCTTAATGGCTCCATCCCCCAGGTTCTTTATAAGCATAGAATAATACCCAGAAGCCACATGACTAAATGACACCATTTCTAAATCCTCTCATGCATTGTTTTCTGCATTACATGTTTAAAAAAAGGGATTTATATCGGAAAACATATATGCTAATATCTGTAGATACTGATATGTCTGTGATCAGCCAACTGGTATATTAGTCTAGTTCTAATATTTAATATGAAAATGAAATCTTATGTTATGACCTTCTCCCAGTGTTGTTGACATCAGGCCCCTGGCAGGTAAACATGGTGTACAGTGATTGGTTAATTGCAGCTGAATTAAGTTATTTTTAGGGTGGACACATTTTGCTCAAATGTTGCCCTTCACTCAAAAATCTTGAAATGATTGTCTTCCTCACTAACAGAAGAAACATCTCCTGGGTCCCTTTTGCTCTTCTTTTATTGGTTTGACGAAGGGAACGTCATTTAGTCAATTGTCTCTGTTTCACCATCTGTGTTGTATTAGTAATATGCTAAAGTCTGGATGGACAGGTATTACAACCTGGAAAGTCTGTCTTTGAGGTGCTGTGGAATCAAACAATCAAACAGTATCATGTGCCAATCAGAGTTGTTCCCTGCACCATGCAGCTT
>NC_045736.1:34003323-34003432 GCF_008692095.1 Etheostoma spectabile | reverse complement strand
TGTAGACAGTCACAGAGGACAGAGTAACGTGAGGAAAATTACACAGCAGATAGCAGTCGGTTATCAGTCGGTCACAAGGTTTACCAGTGAATGCAACATTTTGTCCCGT
>NC_045736.1:33947148-34003313 GCF_008692095.1 Etheostoma spectabile | reverse complement strand
TGTGTTGTTTTTCAGACAACAGCAGTGACCAGTGCTAGTTTGTCTCTGTTAGCTCACAGGGCTCTAGGGTGTGACTCCTAGGTCGCAGCGGTGCACCTAATGTCCTCGCATCCGCTGCCTCACCACAAACGAAGCAATGATGTTTATATCGATGTGGTTTAAATTTGCTTTACATTACCCATTTCTTCTGTTAAATGGGGCCTGTGATTGGTATCTCCTCTTACTCTCCGCGCAGCCCCGACCCCCTTAACTCACACATGGCTCCCAGCAACAGAGATAGAGCGGCAACAGCGCCAGTTCACACTTCTGACATTTGTCCACAGTTTTATTTATTATTAACACAGCTGTATATTGTAAAGCATGAGAGGCAACACTGTATTTGTACCAGTGTTTCCACTGGTAACTCTGCTATTGTGCACAGCAAAAAACAGAAGAAGTTATTGAATGCAACTAACTTCAGTTCGTAGAGTAATAGCGTGTGAGACGGAGCCTGCTGGACCCGGGCAGGAGATGTGATCCATGGCCAGAATGTCATAGTTCATAAAAATGCAGCACAGTGACGATACAGACATTTTATACACATGATGTGTGTAACTCTGATGATCCGCCATTCGACTCGTGCTGGACCCATTCATAATGAGTCAGCCGTCACTCTGTGAGTAACATACGTCCATTGCACTCCCCCTCTCTCCCTAGCTCTTTTACTCAGTTATTGTTGAAAACAAGTGAGAGAGATACATTTTTTATTTATCCTAGGCTATTTATTTCAGATAATTTTCATTTACATGTGTTTCAGCTGTATATACTGTATGTACAACATACAACTTCAACATAAGAGGAATGTAGCACAATATGGATGTGAAAGCAGTTATAAATAGCCTATGTGACTATCAAATTTGTTTTGGTTAAAATCAACAAATAATCGTGATAATTAATTGTGATCTCAAAATTGATCCAAATAATCATGATCAAAATAAGTTTGTGAATACAAAACTAAAAAATAAATAAATATGTCTGAAACAGATATGCAAAGTGGAGGGAGACCAAGAACACAAAAAAAGCAGTAAAAACTGGATAGAACCCTTCAAACTGAAAAAAAGAGAAGATACTGTATGTCAAATCACTGCCCAATTTTCCAAAAGATGTTAAGATTATTTCAAAAATGTTGGCAAATAGAATAAATAAAGTTATGACTTCTCTAATTCATAGTGATCAGGTGCGGTTTATTCGCGAGCGTAGGTTGTCAGATAATATCGGCACCTTGTTTATATTGCATGGTATGTCTGGGCGCCTGGTTTGCTCACCTGGTAGAGTGGGGGCCCATATATAGAGGTTTACTCCTTGATGCATCAGCCGCTGCATGTCATTCTCCCTCTCGCTCCCCTTTCAAGGATAAGCTGTTCTATACAAACAAAGGCCTAAAATGCCCCCACAAAAAAGTATTGTATGGTCTGTAGCTGATAGATAATCCCCTCTTACTGCTATTTCACTCAATGCCAAACAGGCGTTGATTGTTCAAAATTTCAGAATGTATGGGTTTGGCAACATTTTTTTAAAGTGGATTAAGGTGTTGTATATGTACCCAGAGGCTGCGGTGCAAAATAACAGGTTCATTTATGAATGTTTTGCTCTTGGACAGTTACTTCATGTCTTTTGATCCTGCAATAAGGTCCAGGAATTTTGGGCTGGGATAAATAATAACCTATGTTGGACTGCAGAGACCCAGGTTCCATTTAGCCCAAGATTATTTATTCTGGGAGATGGGTCAATCCTAAGCGGGATGGATAAGCACATAAGAAGGTGGGTCCAGACTAGTTTAATGATAGCCAGACAGATTATTTTAATAGGATGGAAGAATGAAGGGGTGCCGTCAATCCAGGAGAGGGCTTGTGAGATGGCCTGGGTGGCGGCGTTTGGCGTTTTCATATTACCGGTTTGCCAGATTGGATGTCTACACTAGCAAATGGAGAAAGTACCTGAGTTTTCTGGAGGACTCCTAGGAAGCCTTGTGCTAGGGAGAGATGTGTATGATGGATTTATGGTGTTGTCGTTATACATATGTTCATTTGATTTATGTTTTTTGACTATTTTGTCTATTCTAAGCTAGTGCCTTGAGGCACCATTAGCTTCTGCTAGCATAACACACACAGGGCGGCAAGTTTTAATAAGAAAGAAGAAAAAAAGATGGCATCTCTTGTTCTTCTGCATACATTTGTATCTTTTTTTTAAAAGCATAAGTGCACTGCTGGAGTACTCTTTGGGTGCGTTATATGATTCTAGGATAGCACGTAGGATTTATTTATTGTCCAAATTGGCACTCACATATAATATGGTCAAATAAAATTCTTACTGTAGCCTACTATGCTTACTATGCGTACTATTCCAAAACGCTGTATTTGCTAGATAAAAAATAATAAAATGGTGTATTTTTATGTTCTTGAAAAAAAATAAAGGCATAACAGAAGGACATTTAAAAGGTATTTACATTTAGAGTTGCAGCTCAGTGCTTGTTTTTAGTTAGCATTCTGTTAAATCCTAACATAATTCTAACATTTGTATGTGTACATTTGCTCAGGTGTTCTTGGGGCCAAACGGCGAGGTGGAGGAGTACTCTGTCATCTCCATTCAGCCGAATACTGCTATCAGTTCGGATCTCATCCTGGACCAAACAGAGGAACATCTCTTTATCATGACACATAACATGGTATATGCACACACAAAGAATTTTGTAGACTCATTTTATGTTTGTTTTTTTCTCTATGCGTCCGTCCTGTGTTGTAGTAATAAAGCTAAAGAGAAATAATTCAGTCTGTCTTGTTTCTGCCCCAATTCTTTCTCTTTCAGTAAAGCAGCCTGTAGTTAAGATTATTCTAATGACCATCATTTTATTTTGCTTTGTTCTACTGGAAAAATTTGGGCCACCTATTCATTTTAATCAGATTTCTGGGAGCTTAGTGTGCATGGTTTGCACGACTGAACACGATTGTGTTGTCCTGGTTACAGCTACAGAAGCGGCCTGTGGCTGAATGCCAGCAGTACCCAGACTGCCACTCCTGCCTGCTGGCCCACGACCCATACTGTGGCTGGTGCGTCCTGGAGGGAAGGTATGATAAACCCCAGCAGTTAAAAATTTGTTCTAGTCAAGCATTTAAGAAAGTGTGGCTGATATTGAATTCAGTTTGAACTAAAGTTTAAGGTGTAAACTTATTTACCTAATCTAACTGGTTATATTCAGTGTTGGATTATTTACAAATAAAGGTATCATATACCATATGATCCTTAACATGTAATGCATAAAGAACATAAGAATCAGTGCTTAAAGCGTGAAGTGAATTATCAAAAATAAAATAAATTGTGACAGTTAACCTATTAACCTTAACCTATTTGCATTTATCAAGAGTCTACTGCCTTTATTGGCACTCTGTGATGCTGTACTTTGACACAGCAGAGCTTTAAGCTAAATGTTAGTGTCCGTTTGTTAACATACCCATAATTACAATGCAAACATGCTTATGCTAAGCACTAAGCACGTGGTATGTTTACTGTGATCACCATTTCATAATGGTCATAATCCAAATTTTGGACAAACTGAAATGTTGAATAGATGATGGCGCTAGATGAACAATATGAGGTCGTCAAACTGATTACAGTTCATCCTGAGGGTGACATGAATCTACCCAGGTATCTAAATTTGTTGAAATATTATAGTCTAGAGCAACTGACCAACAGACTGACTTGTCGCTTGCATGACTAGGAAAGCTAAACATTGGCTGGTGTTCATTAGACAAAATAAGCATTTTTTGGCCCAGCTAATGGCATGATGAGCATTTGTCTGCAGCATTTATTTTTCTTCCATTAAAAACTAGAAAAAGTATAAATAAAATAATGTAAACTTTAATTTACTGTTAAAGCCAATCTATAAACCTTTTGCTGAACAGAATACATATTATATACAGATTATAATTAGAAGGGCACTCGTAGGGTGCAGACTGCTAATGCTTACAACGTCAGTGCATTGTAAGTTTCCCACTCTGGAAATCTTTTTCAACACCACATGATGTAAGCACAAATTTTCTCACAATGTTAACATAAGTGCAAAATAGTTTGTGTCCCAACCCTGGGATTTGAATCTGCTTCAGAATGTAAAAGGTTCTTCCTTGGCACATGTTACACCTTTCCAACAGGTTTCATGAAAATCCTGTCAGTAGGATGGTTGCCCAATGATTAGCACTGTGGGCTCACAGCAAGAAGGTTCTGGGTTCGAATCTATGTCGTTCTGGGATTTGTTGTTTGGAGTTTGTAAGTTCTTCCCATGTTTCTTCAGGGTGCTCCGGTTTCCCCCACCATCATCAATTATGTACTAGGTATTCCAGTCAGTGCCCTTGGTCAAGGCACTGGCTCAGATCTTGAGTTTGTCCCCAGGCCCAGGCAGCCCACTGGTTCCCTTAAGGGATGGGTTAAATGCAGAGAATAAATTGTGTTTGTGACTGTAAAGTACATTTTACTTTTTTGTTTTTCAGCAATCCTGCTGACAAACAGACCTACCAAGTCAAAAACATGACCTCCTTGGCGGGGGATATTACATGATAAAGATAAATGCTAAGACGTAGTGTAACAGTAAAACAATTGGCAAAGAGCAACAAAGTCAGTTAAGTGACTCAGTTATGTCAGTGACACAGCAAAACCTGTCTAAAGTTTGCTAACACTCACTAGAATTAGCCACTCTAAGATACTGGTTATGCCAGACTACGTAAAGATGAATTTTACTTTTAATTTGTAAGTTATCTAAAGTTTGACATTATCAGCATTTATTATAAGCAGTGTTGACTGTTGCATTATGAATGAGCTGCTCATGGTTTATTTTCATCATACGTTTATTTTCAGTAATGTATTGTCAGGTATAAGTAGTTTAAAGAATATAAAACGTTCACTGTTGACATATCAGTAGAGGAAAAAAAAAACTGGCACTCTTGTTAATTTTTTAAGTGTTTGCCAATTCATGTTAAGAAGTAAGTAAGTGTGCACTGGTGAGATGGTGTTTGAGGCTAATGAAAGAAATCTACCTCTCCATCCCATCTGGAGAGGTCACTGCTCAGCCTCACCCCCTGGCCTTCCTCCTCCCTCTCACTTTAATGCTTTTCTCTTTGCTCCTCTTTTTATTATTATTTGAGAGACAAATTAGAGACTTTACCAGTGAAGACAGTGTACATGATATTGGTGTTTTCCGTGCAGGTGTGTGTTGCAATTACAGTGTGCTCGTGGGAAGCAGCCAGGTCAGTGGCTGTGGAGCTTTGACATGGAGCAGCAGTGTTTGGCCGTCCAGGACCTCAAGCCCTTCAACGTCAGCAGGGACGAGAGCAGGACAGTAAGTCTGAATGCAGTTACAAAAACTCGAGCAAAACAAAACTCTTGGTGTACTGTACATCTCCCCGTCTGTACACATCCTTACAAAGAATTAATGAGAAAACACGTTTTCTATTGATTGCAGAATAAAAGAATCATCCACCTCAAGCACCTACCACCAATATTGCCTTTCTTTGTCTAAAATAATAGCTTAAACAAAAAGGTGTGGTAGTAATAATTAAGGTTTAATCCACAAAAGATGGTTGATATCCTCACTGATCCTTATATAAGAGAAACCATGCAGGAAAATATGTTTTGCACATGGCATCCTGCAGCATGTCTGTCATAGAGCTGCATCAATTAATAAAGAAACATATGGGCCTGTTTCTTTTTATCAACTAATGTAATTTATGTGTGGGATGAATATAAACTCAAGAGAAGGTATATTGATATGTATGAGAATTGCAGTTATGATTTATTGTCATTCTTTTTGAAGAACCTTGGCAGTGTATCTGTGTCTCTCAGCTGAGACAGGTGACAAGTAGGTGTAGGACGTAGGCTAATCTACAAACTGTAGAGGTGAAACTCTAATTAGTAGAAGACATCTTGGAGGTGTAGTTCAGAAACATCACATGAATGAGCAAACATTAGTTTGATAATAAATCAAGCATGAGTCATATTCCTGCAGTCAGGGAATCCATTTTAGTTTTCAAATTTAATTATTTCACATTGAAATTTACCACTGAGCCGATCAGATTTACAATTGAATCACTTACTGTCATTATGACCTTTAGTGTCCTCTGTAACAGCACAGGTGTGGACTGCTCTTCCTTCTTCTTCTCTTCCTTTGTCTCATGTGAGGTCACGTTGCATGGGTGAAGGACAGCAGAAAATTTAGATAGCCACACTTAAAACTGTGGGCGGATGTGGCTCAGTGGTAGAGCGGTTGCCTGCCAATCGAAATGTTGGTGGTTCAATCCCTGGCCCTGCAGTCCCATGTCGAAGTGTCCTTGGGCATGTGTGAATGTGTGTGAATGGTTCCTGTTAAAAAAAAAAAGCCCTTTGAGTAGTTGTTAAGACTAGAAAAGCACTAAATAAAATTCAGCACATTGTGCAAACTTGAATCTTATGAGGATTTTTGAAGTCTACCACATGCACTGCAGCTCTATCTTTCATCAGGGTTAATATTTTGTCTTTCATCAGGTGTCTCTGACAGTCACAGGACTTCCAGTGTTAGAGAAAGATGAGTCCTACTCCTGCTTTTTCATGGACAGTCACAGTCCAGCCATTGTCACTGAATCTGGGGTCACCTGCCATTCTCCTGAAACTAGCCAAGTACCCATGGTGCCTCCTGGACAGGGTGAGTGCTTTAACCTCAGACCTGACCATCTGCTGTTTGAATTTTTCAACTTTGCAACTGGAGGATTTGGCTGCATCTTGTGATGTGATTAATCTTTGTGCGTGTGTGTTTCTGTATGTGTGTGTTTGCATGTCCAGCCATACAATACACGTTTACAGTTCAATCCCTGTGTCCCATTTTTCCTAAACCAGCTTACACAGCAGGGAGTAATATTTACTTTAAAACAAACAACTCCTCATCATTTTTTTTAATCTCAATATTTTATGCTTCATGATATGTGATTTGGTTTTTTGGTGGTTGTTTAGCATGCTGACAGCAAAGTACTGTTTGTTTGGTCAGTGGCAATGATAAAAGAAGATTTAAGGGGCTTGTGAATAAAAAGCCTCTCTTAAGGTCATACTTACTCAACAAACACACACAGACAAACACACACAGAACAGACACACACACAAACACACACAAACACACACAAACACAGACACTGGTTCCCATGCCTGCATTTCTGAAACTTGCAGCTTGTTGTAGTTCTCTGGGAGCAGGGATCAGGAAGAATCAGCCTGGGGGGTTTACTGAGATATGGACACACAGTCTGCATTTAAAGATCCATCTGTGGTTTACCTTTACTTAAAAAGAGTGAGTGCCAGCCAGCACTCACTTAATAATAATAAAAAAGCAAAAGACAAGGTCTGTAAGTGCAACTGATTCTCACCTGGCTGATGTGTATGAATGTGTGAAAATGGGGTGTCCACAACTACCAGCAAGTGTGGTAGGGAAAACTTTTTAAATAAGTAAATAAATAAAAAGACATAGTGAGTACAATATTATTGTAATTGATGGTCAGAACTATGAAAACAAGACCCACATTTAGTATTCATCATTTTTTTAAATCAAATATACCCATACATTGCAGCATCATGCAGCTTTAAAACATCTTGTGTGTTGTGCCCTGCCTTGATTATGATTGCACTCTCTGGGCTGGATGGAGGAAGCACATGGGTTCTAATAGGCCTCTGTGATTTTGCTGTCTAGACCAAACCTCCCACTCATTTTCACACTGGGTTTTAAGAAACATCGTACTCATCCCAGACTTTCTGAACCAGACAGGATAAGCTTGGCCAAATATTTTCAGAGGGCTTTTCTTTTAGCATTGTGCTCAGGTGAAACATGTATTTACTCTCTCCATGTTGTGTTGTTCTTAGACTTTGTCACAGTCACCCTGTCTCTTCGATTCGGCGTCGTCACTGTCACAGCGAGGGATTTCACCTTCTATGACTGTACGGCTGTTAAGCAGCTGTCTGGCAGCATGCCGTGAGTTACCATGATTTATCAGCTCTGCTCTCTGGTCTGCTTTCCGGTCTGCTCTGCTCATTGCAGACCTTATAATCAAGTCTTATTCTCTCTCTGAGGCTGTTGTTTTTGTAGTTTTGTACCCTGTTTGTCTTAGTCTGTTTTGTACCATTTCTTCTCATGTGCTCTCCTGCTTTTAATATTGAATGAATGACTCCACACCTCTGAGTAGAGGAGGCTGTGAGTCCTCATCACATGGCTCCGCTGTGCTCCTTGAGTCTGGGTTTAACTGTAACCATAAAACCATACTGACTGGCTTAGTTTATGGGAGTCTCCATTATATAGGAGGCAGAAGACATTGGGCTCATGCTTTTCAAATTTTTATCCTAAACTTTTTTTCAGTGAAAATTTTGTGTACAAGTGTTCCACTCATTGTTCATCTGCACACACTGCCCACAAAAAGATTATCCCTAGCTGATTTAAATCAGCAAAATATCAATTATACATGCCATTTAAGAACAAATGTGTTTGTACGAGTGGTTCTTGGTTCTTTTCTTTAAAATAATTGTAATGTAGTTCCAACCCAACTGAGGAGCAAGTTTTGGTAGGCTCAAAATTGAGAAAATAATGAGCCATAATACAAATGCATGAAAGTGTGAGCCTTCTGAACATCCCTGTGTTGAATGCTTGTATAATATCCTACCAGACCTGCTCACTTTATCAGCCCTCTCTCTCTCTCTCTCTCTCTCTCTGTTGGTCTTCTCCTTTTCCCATCAGAAACTGAGCCTCAATTAAATTAGATCACTGACCTTTCTTACCACAGGGTCCATATTGGCAGCAATTGGATTATTAAACTACATCAGATGCATCTCTCTTTTTCTGTACCATTCTCTCTCTCCCTTCTCCCACTTCTACTATATTTAGTAGTTATGGTTTCTCTTTTCTTTTTCTTTTTGTTTAGGTTGTAAATGTAATTGTATAATACATGTTATGTTATGTTTTTTTATCAAAACAATATGATTGTATTTACAATGTGTATTATTTGCTAGTGTCCGGGCCCCTTTACACAAACTTTAAATAGTTTACCAGAGTGTCCCATTGCATAGATCTGCATTATGACTTATATGCATGTCTGTTAACTTTTGTGAATTGTTTGTGAATACATTTAAATTCTTTTGATTTTTCTTTTTTACTTATATTGGACCTCTTCATAGCTTCATTGTTTGTATCCCCTTTACTTATCTGTCACCTTGCTGCACAGTCCTTCAAAAGAAACTATTATTTTATGTCTCTAATCTTTACATGATGTTGTTTCTGTGTGCAGTTGCCATGGTTGTGTTATGAGCCGATGGGGCTGTAACTGGTGTGTTCACCAGCACTTGTGCACCCACAAGCCCACCTGTGAAGAGGGGGTGATCATCTACAACCAACATGTAAGTTATTCAAACAGAAACATCTGATTGAGTGCATCACTCACTGAGATGTAAAATACACGTAATCACAGCTGGTGTACCATGTTAAATAAAGCATTTGTGAAATTTTTGTGCTCTTGTGTATAAAGGTTCTTTGGGAAAAGTTGTATTGTAAGTTATTCACCCACGAGCCAAAGGGCTAAACTTACTGTAAAGTTGAAAATGTTTTGATGCACTCTGTAGATCAGGGAAATAACGTGACGCATTGGTGGATTGCCTCGCATCACCTCCACAGGTGACCCATCAGGAGGCAGAGAGCATGTGATATGAGGAAAACATCAATAATTTATTCAATAGATATTTTCTACTCTTTATTTAACAGCTGCACAACACAGTCACTCATTTGAGTTCTAAGACCAAAAAAATCAAACATACATGTTTTTTTCTCAAAATAAAGCACTTAAGTTGGTCTGTTTTATTGAGTACCGATACTTCACACAAGTATTTTTTATTCTTTATTTTTAGAACCTTAAAGTGAATTAACGGTCAATGTTTTTCAATTTAAATATAATGCATTTTTGCATACATTCATTAGTGCTCATACATGTTTTGTTGTGCTTCATATACAAGCCAACATTATTTGTAACATCAATCATTGCTGTGTCATAAGCCACAATAACACAATTCCAGCAGTTCATTTGTTTATTTTCAGTTATTGGTTATTTTCTTTCTGTTATTTTTATTTCTGTCTTACCCTCTCCCCATGTCTTCCCCTCCTCCTTCCTCTCCTAGTTTAAACTCCCCACCTCAGCTCCACCCACAACCAAAACTATTAAAGTCATCACAACAGCCATTACCACAACGGCTGCCCTGACAACCAGCATCATGACAACTACCACAACAACTCCCACTACAAGTACAACTATTGCCACAACAACAACAACAACAACAACAACCGCAGCCCCTGTCACTATATTAACCACTCAGGAGCCAACCACCCCTCCTGCAACCACTACTCTACCCGCGACCACCACCAGCCTTGAGCCAACCACCCCATCGACCACACTACCCCCTCAGCCTGTTAGCACCATAACATCCACCACACCACCACCCACTCCACCTCTAACCCCAAAAGTCACTACCACAAAGGAAGAAGAGACTGAAGCAGGAGAACTTTTTGTTGTCACCCAAAGTGACACTGAAGGGGCTACAGTTACACCCACTGCCATCATGGTAGCCACAGAGTTGGTGCCTGTCACCATGGCGGATATTCTAAGTGGAGATCTTGAGTCTGTGGTGCCTTTGATCATCCCGCCCCATGAACCAGTTTCCTCCACCCCTGAGATGGTGACAGAGTTCCCCCCCGGTGACGCCCAGGAAGCTGAGAGAACTTTGGGCCTGGCAGAGCCTCCCACTCCGACCTCTTCTGGCTTCCCTCTACCCACGCCCTTCTCTTTGGGTGAACCTGGCAACTCTGAGCCCTCCCTCTACCTGGACCTGACCCAGGCTTCCACCCTGATGCCCCCACAAGACTCACAGACTGAGGCAGGAAGCCCAGGCAACGACCCTGAGGTGCTCTTTTGGCCAAAAGAAGAAGTAGACATCCATGCTGAGAGTGCAATCCAGTCAGAAAATGACAGAGCCACATTTTCCGCTGCCACTGTGTTGTCAGGTGATGGGGAGGTCGACCACACCTTCCCATCCTACTCCCACCTGCAGGATACTGACTCAGAGCTGGACTACCAGTATGATCCAGCTGACGCCTTCCTCCCGGTGAGTTCCACCGCCTCCCTCCTCCTCCTTCTACTACTACTACTTCTTCTTCTTCTGAGCAGCCTCCCCGCGCTCCCAGCTTCTGACTCTATGCTCCAGCTTCCCTGTCTGCCCTTGTTACCCTGCTCTTCCTCTACTGTCGGACACCTGAAATGTTTTTTGTTGTTTTGCTTTTTTTTATTTTTTAAAATCTGTTTATTGATCCCCAATGGGGAAATTACAATTTACACTCTGTGTCCACACTTTTGTTAGTTATCACACACAGTCCTGAACTACACACACACACATGGTGTGGCTCAGGATCTGTACATGCACTAATGGAGAGATGTCAGAGTTGAGGGGGCTGCCAGCCGAACCAGCGCCCTGAGCGGTTGGGGGAGTACGATGCCTTGCTCAAGAGCACCTGGCAGTGCCCAGGAGGTGAAGCGGCATCTCTCCAGCCATACGGGGACTTGAACCAGTGACCCCCCCGGTTCCCAACCCAACTCCCTACGAACTGAGCTACTGCCACCCCCCTTTTGCTTCTTATACTGATCCCATTGTTGTTGTTTTCAGTAAATAATGATTTTTGTGTTTTACATTCATAGCTCAGTATTACGTATTACTGAAAGCGTTGCATTTACACAATATTTTACAACACTAGTTTATATCATCATCTTTGCATAAAGTGGAACTGAACAACTTAAGAAAAATGTAAAATTATGATTTTTCTGATCAATATTGTGATTGTGATCTATGTTGTGATCATTTTCTGTAATTATCTGTATAATGTAATTTTGCCAAGGATAACCACAATTGTATCTTGTTTCTACATGAATAGAATCAGATGAATTGATGCAGTTGCTTGAGTAAACTAGCCTAGTTTTCACTGAAAAAGTCATACGGGATTATTTAAGCCAATACTGATGTCAATATTTGAGAGTTTAAAAAAATCTTAAAACAACATATCAGTTAGAAGCAGAGATATCATTCCACACATTGTTGTTTCTCGTCAAAACCTGGCATGTACTTACGCACAATGCAACTAAGCGGCCTATTGTTTTGTATGTAGTCTTTAGCAGAAATGAGCAGCAAGCTATAGAGGTCAGGTCAGCTGACTTTCTAACTGCCCATCTCCAGAATCATTTACTTTTCAAACTTGTAGTCTTCAAACAATGCTGACTCAAGTGTCATTTTTTAGGACATTTTTTCAGACTTCACAGAGCTCCCTCTGGAGACACTAAAGGCTTAAGACAACTTTGTTCACATATGCATTCATGCCCATAAGCCTGGAAACACATTGCTGGCGAAGCGCGTGTGTGTGCTTGCGTGCGCGTGTGTGTGTATCCGTCGGTCTCTCTCTCCGTGTGCCTGATCACGTGTTTCCTTGTACACGACACAGCTGAGAGGGCAAGACAAATTGCCATAAACCTGGGTGTTTTATTTTAAAATGTTTTATTTTGTAATGTTTCCGGCTGTACTGTGGCCCCCCTGTAAGTGATTACCTATCTGGCTTGACACATTTGCTCAGGAAATAGATTAGACGCCAAAACAATCGCTGCAGCACGTCCTGGTTGCACAGCAGGGACATGCACAGACATTTTGGGGGGCAGGGGCTGAAGTGGGAAAAAAAAGCCAAATTATTGTAAATTTAAAAATAATTTAAACTAAACGTGAAATAAATTAGCACAACTCTTCCTTTCTTCCCAATTTATTTTATTTCCCTCACACAATTGTTTAGTCAACTCATTGTAGATTTCTACAAAATAATCAGTTCAAACAGAGACCATGGTCTTTAGAATTCACAAGGGTTATCACAAGAGCTGGCAATAGCAAAGGAAACTGCCACAATGTGCATGCTTTTTATGCTACTAGTTTCAAGTAGATATTGAGAATAACTGACTGCACCAAGTCACTACACTAAACTGATAAAGGCTGTTGCTATTTTGTTAAAGGTCCCATGACATTGTGCTCTTTGGATACTTTTATATAGGACTTAGTGGTCCCCTTATACTGTATCTTAAGTTTCTTTTCCAAATTTCAGCCTTGGTGCAGAATTACAGCCACTAGAGCCAGTCCCACAATGAGCTTTTCCTTAGGACGTGCCAGAAGAGGGGGTGGGGCCTTGACCAACTGCCACTTTGCTTGTTTGAAAGCCATGGTGTCTCTCTCTCATGGGTGGGCCAAATTCTCTGGGTGGGCAGAGCAGAGAAAGGGGAGGTAACCTTGCCCCTTATGACCTCATAAGGGGCAAGATTCCAGATCGGCCCATCTGACCTTTCATTTTCTCAAAGGCAGAGCATGAAAGACAGGGCTCGGTTTACACCTATTGCCATTTCTAGCTACTGGGGGACCATAGGCAGGCTGGGGGAACTCATGTTAATGTAAAAAAAAAACATAAATAAATAATTAAACCATAAGAAATGGTTTTGCTCTGCTTTGGGAATCTAAAAACCATCTTAACAACGCTTTGGGCTGTTTCCTAGGGGTGGCTGTGGTTCAGGTGGTAAATGATAAAAAAGTGATTTTATTTAACAAAAGAATAAACTAAACATATTTTGTAGAGTGCAATGTGTGTCTCTGTAACTTAAATAAACCAAAAACAAGATGTTGCAGGCGAGGTGATCAGGCCATGGTTGAAATCTGGATTGCAGTAAGTAGCGTGTGTAGGCTGACCAGGTGGAGCTTTATCCCCACTCACAGCTGCACTAAATATGTTATCAACTCAAGACAAAGATAATTAATACCAGTGAGGTATCACTCCCACAGAGTGGCCTCACTGGATCGCACAGGGGCTGTCACACACCTTTTTTGGCAGCGCCCAAACGTGTTTGAATGGTGCCTGTAATATGTAAAAGTGCTTGGCGTAATCATTAATTCTTGAAACAACAGAAACTACTAGAACTATAACCTTCTGTTAAAAATATAGCCACAAAACACTCCTCTTCCTCTGCCATTCTTCTGCTCCGTCTCTGTCCTGCTTGTGTGCATGTGCTGCTGGCCACTGCTGGGCCTGGCTGGTTGCTTGACGGTACAACGTCAAATCACAAGAGGGGGGAGGAAGAGCAAACTGTTCCACGCTGTGACAGGCCCGCGCGCTGCATTATTTCGGCGTCTCCTCTAATTCTATGCAAGCCGCAAGTGAATATCTTTGTAGATGGGTAATCCCATATAGGAAGGCCACAGCGCAGCCGGATAGTTTACAAAAAAACAAATTTTGAAAATAAAACCAGGTTTATGGTGATTTTGTCTGTCTTGACTTCTTGTCATTTATATATTAGTTTATATGGTTTATTATCTATTTTACTATTTTGTTGAAGAAGAAGAAGTTTATTCATCCTGCGAGTTACTGTCACCATCATGGCGGTGATAATGAAGGGGGGGGAGGGGGTGTTCATGTTGCGAGTTGTGTGTGTTGTTAAAAAATAAACAAAAATTTTAATTACAAAAAAGACAATGGTCTCCAGTTTCAGGCGTTAAAGCATCCATGTTTAGAATTTGAAAATATCAACCTTTGGTACCACCTAGAGGTTCAATGAAAAAATTTACTTTGGCACACAGCTGTGCACCCTGCAATTCTCTCATCTCTTAACAAATAAACTCATTGCATCAGAATAATTTGAAAGATGCAACAATCACATAACATTAATGTAAACAGCGAGTGAGTGAGGAAGGGGGAACTTGTTTGTTTATACTGTGTGTGTATTGGGCAACAGGGCGACGAGGGATCCTATGTCAGCTGGGGTTCCTCAGCTTGTCCCTGTGTGGAGAAGGTCCAGGGTTCATCACTGCTCCCTGTCAGAGTGGAGAAGAAGATCACCTTAATGGCCCGCAACCTGCACCTCTATCAGGTACAACACACACACACACAGGACGATTCTGTTTGCCTGGCTGGTCACCAAAAACAAGTTATTGTTTGTTCAGGATCCAGAGCTGGACTATGAGTGTGTGTTGGTGATCGAGGGGCAGACGGTGGTGGTGGATGCCTATGTGGAGACTGATGACATGAATCCATCAAACTTTGACATTACCTGTCAACTACACCAGGTGTGTATCAACACAGACAGTCGTATACAGATTTGATCCCCAGGGGCACATTTCTAATGTTTCTGGAAGTGACGTTTCATTAAATGCTTATATAAAAGGTTTTAAGCCTGGAACGTGTACAGAAACTATCATAGTCTTCAGTGGTAGAAGCTCGCTCTAGCCGCTCGAAAGTGCAGTTAATATTTCAATGATAACAGCAAGTTCCACCAATCGGAGACGTCGCTGTTGCGGATTGTGGGTAGTGTCCTAATATGTCCTAATATGGCGAATAAAACATATTTTTCTCAAATCAAGGTTGATTTCTATGGACTTTTAGCTTTTACATGAGCAGAAACTTGAATGGGAATGAATGAAAGGGATTTTTACTTCCGGGACAACACTGTTGAGCTCTATAGGACTTATGTCATGAATGAGGATAAAGTGATGTTTTTTTGAGGCAGAATTAAACTGTGTCTACTTTGATGTCTGTTATTCTTACAGTGTAACAAATAGTAATTGTCTTTTTAATTAAACCATTTTTTGTCCAGTACACATATTCTGCTCTAGTGGAGGAATACAATGCCATGGTGTACGTAAAGAGGAGGGACACCTTCCATGTGGACAGCTCTCCTGATCTATATGGTGAGGTCATTCAGATTTCTTTTGCACTCAACATATAGCTATTATCCTCAAAGACACTGAATGTGAATGAAGTACACTTTAACATTGACTGATGCTCTTGTCTGTCTGTCTGTTATGACCTCAGTGACTCTGTACAACTGCTCTGTGGGCCGCTCTGACTGCAGCCGCTGCCATACAGCTGACCACAAGTATGGTTGTGTGTGGTGTGGCGGTGCTCGGGCCAGCTGCTTGTATTCAGACTTGTGTAGTGAACCTGTACAGCAAACGTGCCCCGCCCCCGTCATCCACTCTGTGAGTACTGACCTTTGACCTTTTCTCTCTTTATTTTGGGCGTGTGGGAAACACATAATACAGCAATGTAGGTGCTTATAGTCAAAAGTTATCTTCTTATTTAAGATCATTAATAAGTAAAGATTTTTCCTGACTTTCGTCAGATCGAGCCCCTCTCTGGGTTGTTGGAAGGTGGCACCATGGTGACCATCTCAGGCTCCAACCTGGGCCAGAAGGCTGAAGACATCCTCTACTCTGTGTCAGTAGCCGGGATTCCCTGCACGGTCATTCCCAGCCTCTATGAGGTCTCCTCCAGGTAAAGACAAAATGCTGCTGGGGGGGATAGGAGAGGATTTCTGAAGTGTTGTCTTGTTTTTAAGGGAATTTGATGGAATCCTTTGTGAATTGACTACAAAACTCACTCAAAAGCATATGGGGCATTTACATTCACTTAATGAAACATTGCCATGGTGC
This sequence comes from Etheostoma spectabile, assembly GCF_008692095.1. Classification (NCBI taxonomy): domain Eukaryota; kingdom Metazoa; phylum Chordata; class Actinopteri; order Perciformes; family Percidae; genus Etheostoma; species Etheostoma spectabile. Next base: position 33,986,747 of record NC_045736.1, on the reverse strand, counting down.
ATGTCTGATTCTGCTTCACTAAGAAGAACTCTGTCCTTCAGGATTGTGTGCAGAACCAAAGCCAGTGGAGGAGAGAAGGTGGGCCATGTGTCTGTAAAAGTGAACGGAGGAGAGTTTGGTGTTTCCAGCCAGACATTCAGCTACCAGGTACATTAGATTAGATTTAATTAAAGTAGATTAGATAAAGTTTTGTCGACCCGTTGTTGCGTTGTAGGCAATGCATACAACAAAAACATCAACATATCGGAGCCATACAGTGTAATAAATCTGAATTCTGACAATTCTGTAAATTTTTAAATGAAACTTTATTTTAACTGATTTGTTTAGGTTGAGGCAGTTCTCACTGACTTTTTTTCCTTCCTCTCCTCATTTTCAGGACCCGTTTGTGATGGGGGTGTCTCCTGAAAGGGGACCCAAAGCCGGAGGAACATCCTTAACGATCATTGGCCGAAACCTGCTGACAGGACGTCCCTCTGACCTCACCATTACTGTGGGAGGGGTGACTTGTCACATGTAAGATTCTCTCTCTCTCTCTCTCTCTCTCTGGGGTCAATGAAGATCACATAACATAATTTGTTAATTTGTCTCTCCTATGTGCCTCCTTGCCCCTCTTCTCAGTGTGTCAGAGGTGCAGAGTACCAGTGTTCAGTGTGTGATAGGCAGCAGTAATAAGACAGGAGATGTGCGCGTCACCCTGCATTACGGTAGCAGCCAGCGTCACCTCCACACTTCAGCCTACCACTACACCCACAACCCCAATATCACCCACGCTACACCAGCAAAGAGCTTCCTGGAGTGAGTCTGGAAATCTGACCTTCATCTCTCAATCATCGCCTCTTGTTCCCAACTTATAAAGTTGTTAGGTGTCAAAAGTGCTGTGATTTTTAAGAGTTTTCTGTTTGTTTAGTGGTGGTCGACTGATCTATGTGTCCGGCCAAAACCTGGACGTGGTGCAGGAGCCCCGGATGGTGGTGGCTGTCTTTCCCTTTGAGTCAATCAGCCCAAGTAAGAGGAGGAAACGCAGGAGGAAGAGGAGTGGACAGCAAGAGGAGGACAGGGAGAAGACTTTTGGGAGGGCAGCAAGGATGGTTCCAGAACCTATCTGTCCTGAAGACCCACTCTGCTCTGTCAAACAGGTGTGTGCATGCATAAGTGCGTATGGGTGTGTTGGTTTTATTTCCAAAAATTCTTCCTTTACTGAAGATCTTTTCTGCACCCTCTTGGTCTCATCAGTTCATGGAGCGCTGTGAGGTGAACTCCTCTTCACTGATCCTATGCCGCTCTCCTATGGTGGACTCCTCCATCTGGGGGTCAAAGGTCACAACAGAGTTTCTGCTAGACAACCTGCGCTTTGACTTCAGCAATCTGAACCCCCAGACTTTCAGCTATGCACGCAACCCAGTCCTGCGGCCCCTTAACCAGCAGGACCCTTTGAAGGCATACCGCTACAACCCTGGCAGTTTCATCCAGCTGGAGGTCAGTGGAGAGGCAGTGATAGGAAGTAGCTGTTTTACTAAGCAAAGCAATGGTGACATTGGCTAATTTTTACAATCCTTCATTGTTATATTTATGTATTTAAGTATAAGGGTCCTGTCATATTGAACACCACAACCAGACTCACATGCTGATTTACCATGGCCTATTCACTACAGCTTTGGGTGTTAACAGTGAGTTTTTTCCATTGTGCTAGGACAGAACAGTCACTCAAATCAATCAATATAAAGCAACAGTTATTATAGTAAATAAAACTATTATAAAAACTAGGTGTTGCAATTGTCACAATAAGATTCAATTTTTCTTATTTTGTGAATGTTTTTCACTTTTTTGACATTCCATCTCCATGTGTACAGGGGGAAGATCTGGACCTGGCCATCACTAAGGATGAGGTGGTAGTGTTAGTTGGGGAAGGTGTCTGTGCTGTTAAGACCCTGACCAGAAACCATTTGTACTGCGAGCCACCACCTCAGCAGCCTGCACCAGGACCCAACGGCAAGAAACGTGAGGGCTCTGACAATCTGCCTGAATTCACAGTGAGTCCGTACTTTCACTTCAAAACCACAAGAAACCCATTAATGTAACTCATCAGGGAGGATGGGACTGTGTGAGCACCTTAGAAGGACACTGCTGTTTGTGTGTTTCAGGTCCGTATGGGCAACCTGAACTTCTCCCTTGGAAAGGTTCAGTATGACAACCTCAGCCTGTCTACCTTCCCCCTGGAGGCTCAGGTTGGAGTTGGGGTTGGGGCGTCCATAGTAGCCCTCATTGTCCTCATCATTGTGCTCATTTACAGGTCAGTGGGTCGACCGTGTGTTTCTGTAAATGTTTTCTGTGTAGTTGAGTGTAGAGAAATATAATTGAGACAGTCAGTTAAAGGTACCCTGTGGGGGTTTTGTTTTGATGATATTGAGAACTATTAAGAGCTTGGTAATAATCAATACAATCAATAATTTATAAGTTACAACTTTATAATCGTAAGCCCCTTTCACACATGCATCTCTGGTTAATGGCAGTTGATCTCATGTCTGATAATGTTATCTCGGAGCCTGTCTGGTCAAAGTTCTTCCTCGGGGCAGCTGCCTCCGTCTCACAGTGAGGCTTACCCTGGGTCTAGTTCAGCTGCCTGTTCCATGGATATATAATAAGAGCAGCCTGTACGCGGTTGCTGGATGGCACAACTTGACGTAGTGGAATGATTTTTCTCTGGAGAGCAGCATTCGCTCTGGCTGACAAAAAAATAAATAATAATATACATATATAGAGATATACATACATATATATATATATATATATATATATATATACACACACACATACATGTGCACACACACTTACACTTGGGTCCCAGGCAAACACTGTCTTCCTTTACTTTTCACCCTTTCTCTAACTGGGAATGTTGGTATTGGCCGTGATGACTGCTTGTGATGATTGGCAGTGGCTGACCTCATGACTAACTCTGATTTTTCCTTGTGGGGGCTTTTTGGGTCAAGCTCCAGTGTGAAATTAGTATTATTTGTCCTCCGTTTTCTATCCCTGCCTCACCCTCTGGTCCTGTTTTTGTTGCTGCATGTCAGGAGAAAGAGTAAGCAGGCTGTGAGGGACTACAAGAAGGTCCAGATCCAACTGGAGAACCTGGAAACCAGCGTGAGAGACCGCTGCAAGAAAGAGTTCACAGGTAAAGGAGAGAAGTTAAATGACAAAGGGGAGAGTAAGAAAGAGAGAAATGAGGTTTGAGAGCCAGAGATGGAAGAACAAAAAGTTTATTTTAGTTTGTGACCAAAAAAAACACTTTTTCACACTGGCCTAATGAGATTATCCTACTACATCCCACCTCCTTGATTGCTGCACCATACCACATGGCTGCTGCAGAGGAGTTTCATTTTAGCCTGCTAACACTGTCCAGTGTCAATATTTACCATCTTCCACCTCATAACTTGTTCACAGCACACACTTTGAATATGATATTTTTGTCACTTTTTGTCCAAAGTGACGAGAAAAGAGCATTTAGCAACTAATGATCTTTTGTCCCTTCCCTCCACGCTGACTCAGACCTGATGACAGAGATGATGGACATGTCCAGCGACCTGGTGGGCTCTGGCATTCCTTTCCTTGACTACCGGAGGTACGCTGAGCGCATTTTCTTCCCCGGCCACCGGGAGTCTCCACTGAGGAGAGACCTAGACGTTCAGGAGTGTCGGAGGCAGACGGTGGAGCAGGGCCTGGTACAGCTGTCTAACCTGCTCAACAGTAAACTTTTCCTCACCAAGGTAGTCATCAGTGTCATGAGCAGAGCAAGGCTTTAAGATGATACCTACATTTTAAGCAGAGAGATAATTAGTTTTTTCTTCCTCTCAGTTCATTCACACTCTGGAGAGCCAGCGGACTTTCTCTCCCAGAGACCGGGCCTATGTGGCCTCCCTGTTGACGGTGTCGCTGCACGGCAAATTGGAGTATTTCACTGACATCCTCAAAACTCTCCTCAATGACCTGGTGGAGCAGTATGTGGCCAAGAACCCCAAACTGATGCTGCGACGGTATGAAGAAGAACATGGTAATAGTTTAAAGGGTGTTTTAAAGATGCTTGCCAGTGATTCAAATTTAGCGTTTTCTCTCTGCAGAACAGAGACGGTGGTGGAGAAGCTGCTGACCAACTGGATGTCCATCTGCCTCTATGCTTTCCTCAGGGTCAGTCAACACATAAGACATGATTTTATATTTCTGCTACTATACCACTACACACTCATATATCATTTAAATCCCAAATGTGACACTTATATTCTTTTTATTAAGTAACATTTTTAAAGATTTGATCTGTGTTTGAGCCCTGGGACCTGGTCATGAAATGTTTAAGGGGAAGGTTGAGCATGATGTTTTGTTAAGATGGCCTTAAGAAGAACACTGTAACTTCTTTTTTATGACCATCTTCTTATTAGGTTAGATTCCACACCATTCATACAAAAAAGTGATCTGATATAATAATTAAAATATAATCTGATAATATACAGTATATTCTCACTAAATAAATTAAATACAAAGAAGAAGATGAAAAGAAAGACACAAAGCCTTTGCTGACATCATTCATTTAGCCCACCGAAATACTTTTATTCACTTTTTTGCAGAGAGAAAAACCATACCACTAAATTTGAAGCAAGAGCCAGTAGCTGGTTAGCTTAGTCCAGCAGTAACTTCCTGAAGTCTTGTAAAACCAGCTGAAAATCCAAAACGTCACTCTTCCCAGCTAAGAAAAAGTCCATCACATAAAAACACAACATACAACACTATGCATTTTGTACAAATTAAACAGGCCAGGTATGACATGTTAATCAGTGAGCTTTAGAGTTGCTGGTTGAAGTCAGGCTAGCTGTTTCCACCTGTTAGCAGTCAGATTAACATACAGATTCATTCAACATTATTAGAACTGAAAGATGATGAAAAGAGGACACATTGTTAAATAGATAGAATTGAGTCCCGCCCCTCCTCCGAGAGATCTTAGGTTCCGGAAGTAAATTTCACATTCCTTTCTCAGATTAACATCTGGAAAAATCTGTATATGAAGAGTTTTAGACCATGCCTTAGGCTAACCAGCTAACACGTGACTCATAAGCATACAACATATCATTTAGAGTGAAAAAACGAACAGAAAATCCAAAGAGAGTCAAAGGTACAAGACTGTGTACATATTTTCATTTTCAAGCAAAGGACCTACTCATCCCATAAACCACTACACCCCACTAAATAATATAGCCAAAGACACAACCATGAAAGTGTCTCTTTCAACTTCCAATCAGACGACAGCCTCGCACACTTTTTCCTCCAAACATTGTGGTTTTTATATTGTGAATGTAAAGTTAATAGCAGTTCTTTCAGTAGTAATAGTGTGCCCCATGTACAAAGGCTCAGTCCTTCCTGTCAAATAAGAAAGGGGGGTTCCTAAAATCCCACCCCAAATTTTTTTTAATGCATTACACTATTCGGATCCAGTCTGTCCATGTGTCATAGATAGATAGAGATACTTTATTTATCTTGAAGAAAATTAGATAATTAAATCTACTTTCCATACAATTACTTTTTGAGATAAGCTCAGTTTTTATAAAACAAGAGGATTCACAGGGGTGATGTAAGGAAAGTGAGTGGCACTCCATCAGACCATGTGGCTGTTTGTAATTGTTAAAAAAAAGATGAACCATGGGAACTATATGTACAGTATATGGTAGTTCTAAGAAAGTCATAAGGCCATTATACCAGTGATCATCAACTGGCGTCCCGCAGGCCACTTCTGGCCAGCCAATGCTTCCAATCCAGCCCACAGAATAATAATTTATTCAAAAAGTGTGAAGAGTAAGATATGTGTTCTGGTATTTAGTAACATTCCACAGGGAGAGCGCAAACCCAATCCCCTGTATTTGCATCTCAAATGCTGATTAGTTTCGGTATTGTTCGAGGATCTAAGTTCCACTAGACAACACCCATGATGTACCAGAAAAAATGCAATGCAGCTTAAAGCACAATTCATTTAGATAGAAGCATTGCATTTTGGAAGATGTACGGGATTCCGAACACCGATAGCGATGTCTGCGCTGCACACAACAGAGCCCAGAGGTAGCCTATGTGTGTTACAACATGCAACACATGGACCATAAAGAGAGGATTATCAACAGCCCCTCAGCGGCAAAACCGCGAGGTAGGGCACTGAGCAGAAAGGTGGATCATGTGTATGTGGTTTCTGGAATCACAAACTTTAACCATCACTCATCAGAGACCTGCTTCCTAGTCTGAGATCATTTTCTAGTTAAGTTACCTATCTAGTTATCATATTGTAATTTCAGGGATTTTTAGTAGTCTACTATGTTCACACTAATACAGGTATTTACATAATAGCATTCATTTAGTAAGAAAGCCTATAGACTTAATAGGTACAGTATAAATACATTTTATTTTCTTTAATTGAAAGTGTTGCCCCCAGAGTGTCTGCTTAGAAAAATACTTATACTATCTATACTTCATAATATCTAACTTTTATAAAGCAGATGAATGTGCAGTCCAGATGTCAAAGTAGCCTACTGACATCATTGAAGTGCCAAGGGAAAGTTTCATCAGAAATGTACCCATGCGTGTGTGTGTGTGTGTGCCTGTGTGTTTCAGGACTCAGCGGGGGAGTCTCTCTACATGCTGTTCAGGGCCATAAAGCACCAGGTAGATAAAGGACCGGTCGATGCTGTGACCGGCAAGGCCAAGTACACCCTCAATGACAATCGCCTGCTGAGAGAGGATGTGGAGTACAAGACCCTGGTGTGGAGAACTGACTTTATACCAAATGATCATTTGCACCTTATTGAAGAATCCCCCATGACCTTCAGGAAGTTGTTGTTTCCTCTTTCACGCTCTCATCCCTCTTACTTTCTTTCTTCTTTTGCAGACTCTGAATGTGTTGGTGCAAGGTGGAGCAGTGAACGAGAGCCAACCGCTGCCCTCCAAAGTGTTGGACTGTGACACCATCACACAGGTGAAAGAAAAGCTGCTGGATCAGGTGTACAAGGGCACCTCCTTCTCCCACCGACCCCACGCAGACTCATTGGACCTTGGTGAGAATTCACATACACATCACACACCTTAAATCAATTCCAGCATTTTTGTTATTCATACTTATATCTGCGAAAGTAAAGTGACAGAAATTGTTAAATGGTCCACTGGACTTCAAATGTTCTCTGTTGTATTTGTTGAGCTGTGTCCAAGGCAACAATAAATGTCTACACACACACACACACCATGTTGCTAAAATGGTCCAACACACACAAGTCCATACCATACCAAGAGTTTGTAAAATGTATACACGTACAGTATATATAATATATATATATATAATGCTGATAATTGTGATTTGTCTGGCTATTGTCTCTTGTTCAGAGTGGCGGTCTGGTGTTGCTGGTCATCTCATTCTGTCAGATGAGGACTTGACGTCTGTGGTTCAGGGCAACTGGAAACGCCTTAATACACTGCAGCACTACAAGGTCAGAGTTAACACTTCCCTAACACACTTTTACTCACTAAAAGTTACTAGATATATTTGTGGTCTAATAATGCTAACTATAATTTGTGTTCATCAGGTCCCAGACGGTGCAACAGTAGCGCTGGTCCCTCGCCACACCAAACACATTCACAATGACAACCATGACTACATTGCAGGAGAGAGTGAGTTAACATGAGAACAGTATTATTGAAAAAATGAATCTCTTTATGATGATTGAACTGAAACCTAAAAATCCTTTATGCTTTTACTAAACTACTGACTGAATCTTAATAAGCACCTTTCTGTGTGTGTGACATTTTTGCCGTAACCATATCACTCTCATCATTAAGTAAATCCAGGCAGTGTAGATGATAGCATATGTCTTGCACTGGAGCAATATACGTACTATGGCTCATTGTTACTGATTTTAACCCCTTAGTGATCTGACAGCCTGCCCACAGCTGTCTTCCTTTTTTGTGCGTATAATGCTATTTACACAACTCCTATGTTGAAGTTGGGCAACTAAACTTTTGAAGCCTCATTTTAATCCACAGATCGACAATAATCAGACAACAACGGTCTTGTTACTTTGATTAAGTTCCAGACGATTAAATCCAGTTTAGAGGATGGATACCCGACCCGAGCCCGACGGGCCGGGCCGGGTTCAAACAGATTTTTATTAAGGATGCTTGGGTTTGGGTCGGGCTCGGTCCCATCAGCGCGATAAGGCATTGAACATTTGAATTTAAAACAGCTTATTATGTAGGTAATGGCGTTGTTGCCCCGTGTGCATTGATGCGCTCATCTGTTACATTTCCGAATGCCTTCCTACAATTGCTTAATAAAAGCGGGCTTTCCAACCAACGTACATGTGTCATTAGTATGAGAAACAAATGCGATTTAACTGTGTCGGCTAGGGTCGGGCTCGGACAGAAATATCTTAATGCCTGTCGGGCTCGGTCGGGTTCGGTTACTGCTCTGTCGGACGCGGGCGGGCCGGCTGACAGAAAAATCCAGCCCGATCCCACTCTAATCCGTTACCGGTTTAGTCCAAACACATCATGACATTAAAGATATCTGGACAACAGTTTTTTAAATTTAAATTTTGCCTTGAACAATAGAGATTCCTGAGCTTACAATTAGCCAACAATGCCGTGGCCTTTCTTCTTTCTTCTTTTTTTTATTTTTTTTTTTTTAGAGTTTTTTTTTGTTTTTTTTGTTTTTTTGTTTTTTTTACAGGACAATTCAAGGAAGTGTGTGTGTGTGTGTGTGTGTGTGTGTGTGTGTGTGTGTGTGTGTGTGTGTGTGTGTGTGTGTGTGTGGGTGTGTGTGGTGTGTGTGTGTGTGTGTGTGTGTGTGTGTGTGTGTGTGCGCGCGCCACACGCTCAGCTTCGACATAGGGGAGTGAGTGAGGATAAATAGTAGAGTTTTAGGCCCGGGTCCTGTTAACCCAGGGTTTCGATACACAACCCTAAAAAAGATTTTCCTTATTCATTGCATTTCAGGCATTTAGTCAATGCATTTCTTTTGCGTTGTGTTCATCTTTTTTTTTTCTTTTTTTTCTTTGAAAAAAACTAAAGGGGACAATACATATTAATGAACATTTTCACAAATGTAAATATGCCAGATTGTAGCCTTAGGCTAATTTCCATCTGCAGACCCCCTGGCAGGTTGATGGTACACAAAAAATAATAAATGCATACAAATACACTATACACAGGCTATATACAGAGAAACAAGGACAAGAACAGTGATCACATCATGTCAGAACAGACAGTAACAAGAAGAATAGAGAACAAGGACATACAGAGACAAAAAAAATGATGATGAAAATACGGTCAACACAACTAACCATAAACATTTAATATCTATATTAGAATTATAGACACCACCAGTGACTATTTCTGTAACAACTACTAAGCATATTGACAATACATGATCCTCACATACACTAGGTTTTAAACTACTCTTGTTATAATCCAATTCTGTTATTGATACCAGATTTTTATATTCAAAGTGAATCTCTATAAATTCCAATAATTGTTTTTCATAAATGAAATGTGACAATGTAAGCTTTCTGTATATCTGATGGTGAAGCAGGGCTCCACTGGTCAGTAAATTATACTAAATAAAGCTTTTTGAAACATTGACCTGTGCAGAGACTCCAATGCTGGAGGATGCAGATGAAGGTGGAGTGAGGCTTTGGCATCTGGTGAAAGCCAGCGAGGAGCCTGAGCTGCCCAAACACCGCAGAGGCAGCCTGAGGGAGAGAGAGAGGGCCAAGGCCATCCCTGAGATCTACTTGACCCGCCTGCTGTCCATGAAGGTACAGACACAGATACACACACACACACACGCCATGTTGCTAAAATGGTCCAACACACACAAGTCCATACCATACCAAGAGTTTGTAGAATGTAATAATTATATATACGTACAGTATATATAATATATATAATGCTGATAATTGGGATTTGTCACAGGACTTTGTTGAATACTCAATTCTGTCTATCACACTTTTTTATGGTCTGTTAATTCTGTTCAGCAGACTGTTGATAAGCATAACAGACCATTGCTATTCATAATCAGTCACATGACTGTCACAGAGACCTGGAACTTCATAAAAATAGAAAAAATAAGTATATATAGTTTTTTTTCTTGCAGGAGACAAACCCATTCTCAGTCCACCGTTGTCAAATACTAATAATGTCAAATAAATATATTTTGTGTCAAATTATTGTTTTCTTTATTAAGTTACATTAGCCATGTAATAAGCAGGATAAGCCTTGAAACCAGCTGAATCTGCAAGCTGATGTTTTATTTACTCAGGCAGATATACCTATTGCTCCCCTCCCGTTCAAACAGATTTCCAGCTGACCAGAACCTTGGCAGACCAATCACAATTGTCAGTCCAGCGCTTAGGAAACTTGGCAGTCCTGGTCGAATATAAATCAAGATTCTGTTACTTCAGTGCATATTTCACGTCTTAAATATTTCAGAAACACTTTTGCAGTGTCCTGTTTAGCTGTAATTTAAAAACAAATGTGACCCTGCCATCATTTTTTGTCTGCTTTACCATTAACCAAATAGCTCAGTGCTATGTTGTTTCGTAGCTCTGATTAGTTGTAGGTCTATCCGATTGCGTGGCGAGGCATTTTTTGTCTTTATCACAGCTTTTAGAAATCGAAAATGAACTGAGAGCTTCCAGAATAATACGCATTTGCAAATGAGTCTGGCGATGCCAGGCTGTAGCGTAGTTTCTTTTCTAAACATTGCTACCTAATTATTTATTCAACCAGTGCATGACTTGTTCAGGCTATAGGTCCCGGCAACGGGACGTTTGAGACAATGTTTTCTTCAGTCATAAATTGCAAGCCTTGAATCTTTATAAACACGCTCTTGCAGCACATCATTTGAAAGCTTAAAGTCTCATGATTCCATCAAGCCCACACACAAAGCATAAGCTGACTCTTAGCTGTTATAATCACGTTATGAAGTAAAGAAACCTAGAAAGATTCGAGTCTAAATCGGGTGTGTTTTCCTACCTGTCTCCTCGTGTCTTTATCCACAGCGGTAAACAATTGCCAAAAACTTTATTTTCCTACATCGCCAACACTCCAAGGTATTAGAATATCCAAGGCTTGTAATCCAAAATTAGCTGATTCCCTCACAATCTTGTAGTTTCTGGCCAAGTTTCAACGTAGAGAAATCTAGATAGTTCATAATTTTTGTTTTTTGATCGCTTGTATCGTCTTCCCACAGCGCGCTACAAAGTAGCTCAGCTCTTTGTTGCTAACCAATCCGTTAACTGTAACCCGAGCTGTCCCTTATGGAAGCCAACGATGTGGCAGGATTGGGAGGACAGACACGTGGGAAAGATTGACAGTATAAACTTCCACTTAGAAGTAGAGGTTATGAAACCGGCCTCCCTGTGTAGCCAATAAGAAGCCGAGTTGATTGATACCTAACATGACCAGAAAATTAACCCTGTGATGGCTCCATCTGTGTCAAAGCAAAAAATATGGCCTTCTTATGGCATTTCACCATTTCATCAAATTATAATTACTTATTTCTATAAATTTATGTATGTAGTTAATTCAGGTATGTGTGTGAGTGATGTGGATGTGTTTTTGTGTTTGAGAAGTTTTATATTTTGCACTTTTTTGGCTTTTTTAGAAATAAGAAAAACGCACAGACATATCTGTAGAAAAATAAAATTCTCTGTTCTAACCTCTTTAGCTCTATGTCAGTAAGGCCTAGTGTCACAGTACCACTAGAAACAAAAAATTGAGAGTGTTAACTTCCCAATGACCTCAGGGTCATCCCAGAGGGCCAAAGGATGTGGGAACTGCAGCACTTTTTTTGGGGTAAAAATTTAGGCGAGAAAAGCATGGATTTTCAAGTGTTAGTAAAGAGGTTGGGCAAAATTGTTTTAAAATATTTTATAAAGTTTTTATTTAGCTGTATGATTTTGGTACACAATGGGAATCCATGTGTCTTAAGTGCATACTGTATATACCGATAAACAGAGTAAACACAGTGACACACTTCTGTCTGTAATGTGTACGATGGTGCACAGCAGCAAACACTGTCCCGAATAATTTTCATTTCTTTCTCCATTTACTTCAGGGTACATTGCAGAAGTTTGTAGACGATCTGTTCACAGTGATCCTCAGCACCAGTCGTCCTGTACCGTTGGCTGTCAAATACTTCTTTGATCTGCTGGACGATCAGGCGGGACAACACGGCATCTCCGATCCAGAGACTATACACATTTGGAAGACCAACAGGTACAGTTCACACAAACATTGTCCAGGAAAGGGTCAAAAGTGTTTTGTCTAAACAAAGGATTAGATCTGCTTTACCTCAGGACCACAGTTGTATTTAATGTTTAAAATAATGAATTTAAACCACTTCAAAGATTGATGCAAGCTGGATCTTAAAACAACAAGAATTTCTTCTGTTTCTCCAGTCTCCCTCTGCGTTTCTGGATCAATATTGTGAAGAACCCTCAGTTTATCTTTGATGTCCAGGCGTCGGACCACGTGGATGCCGTACTTTCTGTCATTGCCCAGACCTTCATGGACTCCTGCACCATTGCTGAGCACAAGCTGGGACGGGTGAGGCTGGATAGGGGGGGAGCCAGTAGAAGCTTCAGGCACATTAGAACTGATCCAAAACACTTTCTATTATGTGTTTTGTTATTTTAAATAGTTGTGTGTAGTTGTCAGTCTACAGTCACAATTAAAACTGAACACAAATGGCAAAAGGCAAGAAGATGCTTCAGAAGGCTCTCAATGATGTTTCAGTTGCAGGTGGCGACTTTACTGCAGTCAGAAATAGAGTTTACTCCTGTTCTTCCTCTCTTTGCTTCTCATTCCCTCTTTTTTTTTGTCAACAGGACTCTCCCATCAACAAGCTGCTGTATGCCCGAGACATCCCCCGCTACAAGCAGATGGTAGAAAGGTTGGTTTGGAGTAAAACCTATTCTACAGCTCCTTTATAATATGGCTAACAATTCACAACAAATATAATTTATGAATTTTGGAATTAAATTATTTTATATGTATTGCTCTGTAATATAGTAAATACAATGATTGTAAAAAAAAAAAAATTCTGTTTGGTAAAATGTTCTCTATATTTATAAAAGATTTTTTTAGCATGAAATCAACGTTCATCAGCTTACTAACACAACAATGAATTTATTGATTTTTAACTCACAAAATAATCTTGTACTAATAAATAGTCTAATACTAATAAATACTCCCGTTCATCATAATTTCATTAATAATATTGATGTTATTATTATAATGATTATTGCAGGTACTATGCTGACATCCGGCAGACCATCTCAGCCAGTGACCAGGAGATGAACTCTGCTCTGGCTGAACTGTCCAGGGTGAGTGCAGTCAAATCTCAGAACCCCCCAGTACAGAGACATGCAGACAAAGAGGTCCACATCTCACTTCAATGCTTTGTGTTTCAGAACTACTCTGGAGAGCTGAACTACCTGGTCGCACTGCACGAGCTTTACAAGTACATCAACAAATACTATGACCAGGTGTGTATATCACTCAGTCGGACTTAACAGTAGAGTTGTAAATGTATATCATGGCACAATATAAAGATGTGATGATGTGCACAGTGAAGTTGTAAAATGGATAAAAAATGTAAAAATGTATATTAAGTCTAAAATAGACCCAGAGCTTTCAGCATTTCTGGACGGATCTCATCAATCCCTGGAGCTTTTCCACTGTGGAGTTGTTTAACTACCTCAGCAACTTCCACCAGGGAAATTGACAACAAACCCCCATCATCCTCAAGCTCTGCCTCTACCACAGAGGGCGTGTTAGCTGGATTAAGGAGTTCCTCAAAGTGCTCCTTCCATCGCCCTATTACCTCCTCAGTTGAGGTCATCCTTACTGTACACAGCTTGGAGGGTTCCCCGCTTCCCCCTACTGAGGTGGCGAACGGTTTTCCAGAAGCACCTTGGTGCCGACCTTCACTGCCACCCATGTGGCAGCGCACCCGACCCCATCGGTTCCTCCCACAGATGGTGGGCCCATGGGCTGTAGAGAGAGGTGCCACGTTGATTTTTTTTTTGCCTGTGCCTGGCCGGTGGCCGTGGCAAACCCGGCCACCAGATGCTCGCTGACGACAGGCCTCCTCCACGTTTTTCAACAAAAATTTAAAAATGTCGTTAGATTTGCAGGTCGCACATGTGCAAATAGTTGTAAAAAATACTTGCACTGTCTTAAATGGTTGGTTGCCGTCCAGAGCGCTGCTTGCATTTGTCTCAGAAACCTTTCCACCTTCTGTCCTTAGATCCTCCGTTTGAATCAGAAAAAACGAATAGGGGAAAAACAACTACTACTTTTTTGTCAGTTTTAAAAGATTGGTAATGGGGGTTTATGTTTTTTTTTTCTTTCATTTCTGTTTACGGGAATGATACAACTTATTTGTGTTTGTCCCATCTCTTTTCCTCCTCTTAACCTCTCTCTCTCTCTCTCTCTCTCTCGTCACCCATCCTTGTGTCATCTTCTTCTCATCAGATCATCACAGCGCTGGAAGAAGACCCCACAGCCCAGAAGATGCAGCTCGGCTACAGACTGCAGCAAATCGCAGCCGCCGTGGAGAATAAAGTCACAGACTTGTGACAGAGGAAACACCCACCAGAGCTGTGGCAAATCGAGGAGGCAAAGAGTGGGACACTTAAACCCTGCAGGTTGAACTTAAAAGCAGAAAGCAACCGACAGGCAAATTAGAAGACAGTACCAACCTTTGTTTTAGGAGGAAGGTTTGGAGTCAAAGAGCTGTGAGTTTTTGAAGAAACTTCAGAAGTATCGGAAGATTTAGCATAGCATTTCAGTTCACATCCCAGCACCTTCAGTTCTTTGTTGGTGTGGGCTGAGAATGCATCAGTGACTTTAGTCTGAGCTCTCTTTAGAAGCATGGCACTGAACAAATCTGGACAAAGAAAGTGTAAAAGACACCAGTCAGGCCTGCTGTCCCTCTGTTAACTTTATAAAGAGACATTTGGAGGAGGTACATTGTGTTTTATCCAGGGTACAAAATTAGCCCACTCCTCCAGCTAAATGCTGGAAAAATATACAAGTGTCTGTTAGATATGCTTTACTCACCAGCCAAAAAAACAATAGTAATCTATTAAGTGGCTGGTAAAATTTGAACATTCACTAGCCATTTGGATGGTGGACAAAAAGTTCATTTTGCACCCTGGTTTCATCACTACAGAACAGTGCTGGACTTAACAATCTTATAAAGCAGCTGTTCCACAGTCAGCTGATCTGATTAAAGACTGATTACATTGTCCCTTGAGTGAATTTTATAAAGCGGTACCTTTTTATGCCTTGTGTGCTTTTTGCTGCTGTCTAGTCAAAAGGTGTGTGTGTGTGTGTGTGTGTGTGTGTGTGTGTGTGTGTGTGTGTGTGGTTGTGGTGTGTGTGTGTGTGTGTGTGTGGTTGTGGTGTGTGTGTGTGGTGTGTGGGTGTGTTGTGTGTGTGTTGTTTGGTGGTGTGGGTGGTGGTGTTGTTCCATGTTGCCCTGTGTGTTCCATTTTGCCCTGGTTGTCAATCTACATCTTGTATTGTCACATTTCTGGTTTCTAATACAAAGTATTGAAGTAAGTGGTTATTATATTTTAGATGTTAAGACAGCAGTATTCACAAAACAATGACCTGAAATGCCTCTGAATGTTTAAGAGTGAAACCTTGATCACAACATTGTTCATTACCCCTTTACACAAAGCCAGTTGCAAAGAGTTTAATAAGTCACTGCCACTCTCTACCTCAGCCTACTGTGCTGCATCAGATACTCTTCAGATATTTTTACTGTGTTGTTGTTCCTGCAACACTACTATGTGCCAGCTACAGTACAGCAGCACAGCAGATATCTGGCCTAACACCATCTGAACTCAATTGCAGCAGTACAAACACACATTTTCTTTCCTGTGTGTGATTGGAAATCAGAGCATGCTTTTTTGAGCATTTTAAGGTACTTAAACCCCAACTAAGTGACAGTTTACCCGGTTTTTGTTTCTTACTTTTAACTTTTTCATGCATATTTGTCTATAGTGTGCAAGTCATGGGAAAAATGTTAGAGGAAAAGAAAAACTCCTTCCATAAAAAAAAAAAATCCATGAAGTGGATTCTTAGTGTGCGACAGTGTTTTATTGTGTAAGTCAGTCATATGTCTATTTTGTACATTTTTAACATTCCTTTTGGGATCAATACAAGGTAATCATGGTTCACCTTGTTCCACTCCAAGCCAAGGTGATGGGACATGTTTTTTGGTATCGACATCATGGTTGGTATACAGTTGTTACAAGATGGCATTGCTTCATGTGCTGAAGGAATGTATGACATTTTATTTTTGTCAAATTGATACAGATGATGCATTGAATTTACTACTGGTTCAGAAGGTATATTTGATCTTGTGACACTGTTCTGATTTCCGTTAGAGCACAGAGACCTTATATACATGAGCTCATGCTTGCTGATGTTCTTGTTTAAAGGTGGAGTTTGTGATTTTAATCCAATACAAATTTTGTCAAATTCAGTGAATATCTCCTCATAGTCTGTTTAATGTCCGTCCATACACAGCCCTGCTCTGTGAATGGGAAACAAGCAAAACACCACCATTCTGTTGACAGGGGAGAGGTCATGATGTATAAAGAGAAAGGTAGTGATGGTAAATTTGGCACATGAAGGAGCACTGACAGGAGTGGGTTATTTGTTTGGGTGTTAAGTTAAAATATAAATGTATTTTTCCAGAAACAAAGACTCCACCTATAAATGACAAAGGCTAAGATGGTTTCCCAGGGGCTAGTAGGGCTAGGTATGGTTGGACCTTTATTGATGCTGTTCTTCATGTCAAAATCTGTTTCCCTTTTTAAATAATTTCTCCTATAGCACTGCCCTCTGTGGTTAGGGCTTAATTTCGGTTAATATTTAGGTCATGGCTAGGCACTGCAGAGAAAATTGGGTTAGGGAAACCCAGATCCACAAAGATACAGCCACAGTGTAGTCTCTACTTCAAAAGTAATGAGGTTTTACCCAGCCCTAGTCATCAGTGACCAAAAACATGAGTGTTGAAGAGTGTCAGCTGAGCCTAATGCCTAATATCTGTCAGTCCCAGGTCCAGGCTCAGCATTTCAGAATGTAGCCGTAGGTTTATTACTACATTACCTAACACATACAAGAAACTAATTTCTCATATGAACAGATAGTTTGTTCTGTCACACACTGTCAATTTAGATAGTGGTGAAAGCTCAGTGATGATAAAGACAAGCCATTTGAGGGAAATCTATAACTGCTATTAGGCTGTATAAATTTGACAATGTAGAGCAGGCTCTGCAAGGAGCAGTTTTAAGGGTGTTTCTTATTCTTATTTTGTGTGTTAATATCATTGTACATATTGATTTAAAATGTAACTGTAGTGATTTTACCTGTTTAATAAGAGAATTGATGCAAATTATCACAGATGCTGATGTAATAAAGTATTCTTAAAATTATTTGTTTTTCTTTTGAAACGCTAACTTGAATCCCTCAAGATGTTCAAATGCAAGTGAGTGTATCAGGGCTGCATGGCTGCAGTAATAACGGACAAGATGGCTCTGATGGTAAATTATCCAGGGCCAGATCTGTTGCTATGTGTGTTCATGTTGCCGGGATTACCATGGAGATCAGGAGGCAGAGTCAATACCTGGGTAACACATATATGGAATTTACTAAACTAAACTGCAGTATAAAGGTGTAAATAAATTCTCACCTGTTCACAGGTTCATGATACTGGAAAGCATTGTCATTGTGGGTTTAAGTAAAATAAAATGTCACAAATTTATGTTACATTGACATTAAAAAAACAGCTTAATTTTCTATATCCGGCATTCATCTTGTCACATTTGTAACAGGGGCACATTACTTACTCAAGTACTGTACTTAAGTACACATTTCTACTTCTACACTACATTTCAGAGAGAAATATTGTACTTTTTACTCCACTGTTAATCTGACAGTTTTAGTTACTTTACAAATTAAGATTTTTACACACAAAACACATGTAGTTTATAAAATCTGATGTTTTATTATAAATTAAATATACTAATATAACGGCCTACAAGTCCTGCTGAAATGATCGGGATCGTTTCCAGTTTCTAAAATGTGAGGACTTTTCTGCATAAAGTAGCCTACTTTTCAGTACATTTTCCTGATGATATTTAGGTAACGTTTAGATGCAGGACTTTTACATATAACATTGTATTTTTTATTGTGTGTTATCAGTACTATTACCTAATTAAAGAATCTCAACACTTCTTACAACACTGCGTGGGGCACATGTGCATCTTGCACCTGCATCATCATCACAGAACATCTGTAACGCCACTCTCGACAAGAGGCAGCATTCTGTGCCAACCATAAGGGTCCAAAATGGAGTAACGTTAACGCTGAATACAGAGCAGTCGGAATTACACTTAATGTAATTTCACATTCACACATAAATTGTTCCGTCGCAGGTGAAAATTAATACTTCTAAAAATCGCTTCCTTGTTTTGCACGGAAGAATAGGTAACTAACTACCATGTATAAATATTTGTATGGGTAACTGCAGGAAAGCTGCTGGATTGAAGCTAACGTTAGTCCAGTTAGCAGTAGCGGCTAATATTAGCTACCGTTGTACCGACAGCTGTTTTGCATGTAAGGATGTCCTAACGTTAATCAACTGTCAAGAAAGCATTGACTTTAATCATCGTAGTGCAGTTATTATTTGTATTCTCACTGAAATAGTTTAGCAGTCTAAACGAAGGCTAACGTTGCTAAGGTTAGCTGCTTTGTTTGCGATGCTAATTTTAATGGTGTGTAACGTTAGCAATTGAGAGGTGCGTGTGCGCGTGTAACTAGCTAGCTAGTTAACGTGTGTGTGGTAAGCTAACATCTGTCAACTAGAACCAACGTTAGCTAGCTTAACGTTGTGTTTCTACAGCTAGCTCCAGACTTGTGTTTGTTACACTTTGTGGCCCTATTTTAGGGGTTTCTTTAGTTCCCTTCATATTCCCTTCCTCGCAAAAGAAGAGTGTCGTATCAGACTTTGTTACATCTTTCATACGGCCTTGCTTGGTAAAGTAACGTTACCCTAACCTACGACGTTTTACAAAATTATAGAATTCAATTCATATAAACGTTAAAACACAGTGTGACAGTTTCCCAGTAACGTTAGATGTGTATTTACGATATGCATGTGTATTTCAAGGCTGCAGGCTTCAGTTTATTCTATTGGCTTGTAATGTTTGTGTAAGCCATGATCCACCCATCCATATGTACAAATAATCATGTATGCATTCAGAGGCATGCACTGTTATTGTTTTCCTATTACAGTCAAAAATGGAGCCATCAGAGCAGTCAGGCCCAGACTCTGGTTCTCAGGAAGTCAACCCTGTTTTTCTGCAGCAGCTCAGAGAGCTAGACATCCCAGAAGAGGCAGCCAAACAGGTGGGACATTACACTAAGGGTGTGCAGCTGATTTTCACATGTTGGCCACATGTTGGAGGTCAGCAATGGGACCATGCTACATTGCAATTTATACAAATTATTGAATGTTTATGTAAATAAACATTCAATAATTTACAATGTAGCATGGTCCCATTGCTGACCTCCAATGATCCATACTATCTAATGTGAACACTGCATTACTTAACAGCTTTCATGCTAAACATTCCAATTCACCGCAGTTACGTAAAGAATATTATCTCATTATCAAATTAATTTGAATAGCATACTTTAATAGCTGGAGCATACAATAAGATACAATTGCGTACCTGAGCGGTTCTGCTCAAAAAATAAAAATAAACACAAAGTTAGACGACAATTACACATATAGTGCAAAAGATGAAAACACATCAACAGCTATAAAAAAGAAACATGATATGCATGATATCCTGTGATCCAGATCGTAATTGGCAGCACAATGATTATGGTTTAGCTATAGGATAGACTGATGTACAGAAGAGTTTTTAAGATTGTTGGATGTATAAACAAAGGGAGTCACAAGTCACAAGTTGGTATTCATAGTTTAAAACATGCATGGAGTCAAAAGAGATGCCATTAGCAAGTCTGAGCATGCTCTTCTTGTGGGTTGCTTAAAAGGCAAGTACAACAGGTTGACCAATGATCTGAGCACAGACTTTGAGTTGATTATATAATTACATTTTTAGTTTTGCAGATAGGCTGCTGAGCCAATCTGTGATACAGTACAGCATGACAGAATTCCTGGAGATGATCTCCAGAAATTGTTTATGGTATGTGTCCTTAGGGACAATTTATGCTAGGATTGACGTAGAATACAAAACGAGAACCACAGCTAAAACAAAAAGATGACTAAGCTGACATTGTGACACTACCCCTGGATGAACAGACTTGTTTAGATGCTGTATGCGCCTCTGGCAGCTAGCTGGTTGTGCAAGATCCACGTTTCTATGTTCCTGGGTCCTTTGGAAAAGGAATGGGTAGCATATGAAAATGTTAGTGACTGGGAGTCACGTTATCGGCTCGACAGAGATGGCGGCTCAAGGTTTAGCCCCTGGCCCAATTTTGCCAAATAGTTGTGTTATATGGTTCCAACTAGAGTAATTTAAAGCACAATGTCAAACAAGAAGAAACACCAACATGGCGATACAGATGCCATTGCAGAGGCAATACTGGAGAAGTTAAAAGAAAAGCTACCTCGAACCACGTCAGATTCAACAGATGGGGATCGACAGCAACAATAAGCTAACTGCTATCCATGCTCAGCTAGCATCTCTAACTGCAAGCCTTAGCTCTATCAGATCTGATGTGGACAATCTAAAAACTACAGAGGAAAGCAACTCAGGTACTCTGACAGCCATTGCCACGCTTTTCAAGAGCTGGTGGTGAAGCTAGCTGGTATAGAAGACGGAAACCAAAGATGCAACATCCCCATCGTCGGGCTTAAAGAGGGGCTAAAAGATGCTAAGTATCTCTCGCGTTCCCTGCCTAAGTGGCTCCAGAAACTGACAGATGTACAGATCATTTTGGACTACAGTGATAGTCCAAAGAAGGACACCACTACTAGTCGCAAGTTGATTTTCAACATCCTCCGCTACACAACCAGAAAGGCGATCCTACAGGCTGCGCGGAAATCTCCACCCATGGTCGGGGGCAGATGGGTCCTAGTTTTATTGCATTGGTTTCTGATATGATTACAGAGACTGTGTTTTTGAATGACATATGAGTCCTGTTTAATATAGCCTCCATAGATTAGTTGGGCCACTACTAGTGAAGACTGTCCTTTCCAATGTGCTTGCTATTTTGTTCTTTTTATTTCCCGTTTTTGTAGACAAGAAATGCTTTTATTTTAAAGTGAATTGAGTGTAATCAGTTGCGGTTGCAACCAGGTAACTAAGGGCTGCTGTTCCTTTTTGCTGCCCTGTGTCAAATCATGATCACAGACCTATTTTGAGTGTTAGCCTTCTGGCTATATTCCCCCCCCCCTCGTCTTGCCTTCCCTGTGTATCACTGTCTTGTCTGTTTTTGTTCTGTGTCTTACATGTTCTGTGTGTTGAGGGACTTATATTTGATGCACTATTGTTAGGATTTAACGAAGTGAAAGGCAGTAGCATGTTGCTTTTCCACATCTACTTTCATTTAGAACGCAGCCTTCTTAATAATGGGTTATCTTACATTTTTAGTCTGGAACTGTGGCGGTCTGAATGCACCTCACAGGCGAGCCAGCACCCTAGCCTTAATTTAAAAAAAAAATGTTGACATTGCATTATTACGGGAGACGCATTTGCTACAGACAGATACCGGCCGTTTAGCCAACACGTTTATGAAGGTACATATGGTGCAAAAGTGAGAGCGCGTAGATGCAATGTGAGCACTTGTAAAAGATGACTTGAGAGCTTGTAAAAAAAATCTGTACACGTAGATGCGATGTGAGCACTTGTAGAATATGATTTGAGAGCTTGTAAAAAAAATCTGTAGTCGTAGATTCGATGTGAACACTTGTAGAATATGATTTGAGAGCTTGTAAAATAAATCTGTACTCATAGATGCGATGTGAACACTTGTAAAATATGACTTGAGAGCTTGTAATAAAAAAATCTGTACTTGTGTTTGTTTTTTTCTCACTTGAGTCACTTTTTCCAGTACTTCCACAACTCAGTAATTACAACCTCTCTAATCTGTCGCTGCAATGTGCTCTCTCGCATAACACAGCGGAGAGTCTGCGCTCTCCACTTTTGCAACACTTCTTGCTGTACATTTGGTGCAAAACAAATTTGTACCTGTGGACTTAGTCTGTGGAGCTCTGAGCCAACAGGACGTCCGGCGACAGCAGGGTTTCTATCGCCTCATGAGGGACAACTCTGTCCGGCTTATTTATGTAGCATGAAAGCTAGCGTTAGCTAACTAGCTGCCAGCCAGCTTCTAAATACTGTAAATACCTTTTAATTATCTCAACACTTTTTAACATTCCAACTGAAACACTGGCGGTGAGCTCCAGGGACCTGCAAATGTACCGCAAGAATTGTTGAAAAAGTTGAGAGCGCAGACTCGCCGCTGTGTGATGCGAGAGAGCACATTGCAATGACAGATTCGAGAGGTTCTAATCACTGAGTTGTAGTTGTACTGGAATAGAGACTCAAGTGGGAAAAAAAAACAAGTACAGATTTTTTTTTTACCAGCTCTCAAGTCATATTTTACAAGTGCTCACATCGCATCTACGAGTACTGATTTTTTTACAAGCTCTCAAATCATATTCTACAAGTGCTCACATCGCATCTATCAGTACAGATTTTTTTACAACCTCTCAAGTCATATTTTACAGTTGCTCACATCACATCTACGCATTTTCACTTTTGCACCAAATTTACCTTCATGCAGATTCTATCATACAGTTACATCCTCCTTGGCAGGCTTCAAAACCAAAGGAGTGGCCATTATTGTCAAACGGAATCTTCCGCTTAAAGCTTTGTGCTCTTGTTCAGACAATACAGGCAGAATTGCGATTTCTACAATAGAGTATAGTTTTAGGAAAATTGCACTTGAGTCACCTTATGCACCTAAGATTTTAGATGGCAGTTTCTATGGTATGCTCAGCAATTAAATGCTGGCGTTAACAGACTGTTCTTTTGTTGTTGGTGTGGACTTCAATGCTGTGTGTGACTCAAACATTGATCGGTTGAATGCAAAGATCATGGGAGTTCAAGCGTAAGCCACAAATGCTCTGAAATCATGGGCCAGCAGCTTGGGTTTTATAGATTTTTGGCGTGCAACTAATCCCACCTGTAAGGATTATTCCTTTTTCTCAGGTAGACCTAAATCTTTTTCCAGAATAGATTTTTTTTTTTTGCATCCCCTCAATTATTTCATTCAATTGATAAAGTGGTGTTACTTCCATTGGCATTGTTCAACCATAAAGAGGTCTTTTGCACCACCACCCTAGACAGTCTCTCTCAATGTGCTGCTAGATGGCGTTTTAATACTTCTTTGCTGAAAAATGAATCCTTCATCACTCAGTGTATAGCAGAATTCCAGATATTTGCAGGTATTAATGTAGAGGACCCCAGGATATTGTGGAACGCGATTAAAAAGGTCTATTAGGAGCAACACCATACTATTCTGCTCTAATACGCGCAAAACTATGTCACTGAAACTGCAAAACCTAGAAGCAATATTCACTAGATTGGACTCACCGTTACAAACTGTTTACTGACTGGGTAGCTGTAGAATGATCCTCAGTCAAGAGAGAAATAAACAACATTCCACATGAAGTCCACATGAAAAGAATTAACAGCCCTTTATGCACTTTCTGCCCAATTAAAGCTCAAGGTACATACAGTATCTTCACATGTTCTGGGAGTGATCTCCTGCTGGTCAGTTCTGGAACAATATTGCATCCAAAATTTCCACCTTGATTAATGTTACTTTACCAGTTACTGTAAATGTTTTGATTCTGAATGACCTGTCAGCCTTCTAGCTCTCTAAAGCTCAAAAACGTGTGTTTGCTGGACTTACAGCTGCTAAGAGAATGATTACAACACGTTGGAAGCCACCTCATGACATATCTATCTGTACATTGACCCTTTCCTTTTTGGATGTTGTGCACATGGAGCTCTCCACGGCGTGCATCCGTAGAGCGCCAGAAAAGACCCTGGACACTTGGCGCAACGTCGCTGACATTTTGAGTTCCAGGCTGTAGTCTTGTGCTAAAGGCTGTAGCCTAAAGGCTGTAGCCTTGTACAGCCTTGTGTCTGTCTGTCTTTGATTCAGTTTCTGCATGTGTTGTTTTGTCTCACTCCCTACCAGCTTTCCTCTCGTGTGTTTTTTGCCCTTGGGACGCATTCCATGGCTCAGTGTATTGTTTGGATCTGTTAATTTCTATTTTTAAAAACAATTATCAAAAAAAAAATGTTAGTGACTGGTTTCAGTGCTTTGATTTTGATACCACTGATCAATCAGTCCGTAGCTAGGCTTTTCATTAATGTTGTTGAATATCCCAAATAATATATTGTGTATATAAAAGTTTTAATTGAGCAGTGTATATAAACAAATTGGGAAAAATTAGATTTTACTGAATATATGTATTGCTTAGTTAATGTTTGTCAGACAAAATAAATGGCAGGTATGATCACAATATTATGTGTTATCTGACCCTTTTCATTGTTTCTCATCAATTCAGGCACTTCTACACACTCGGAACGTGTCTGCCGAGGAGGCGGCAATGTACTACTTCAACAAGCTGGAGAATGAGGTGCCCATAAGCTAGCCTTAGTCCCCACAGGTACACCTTGGTACATTAGACCTTGTGGAGTTTGTCCAAAGCCAAATCTCAGTGTCTCTTTTTGTATGCTCTCACCCTTTAGGAGGAAGGAGATGATGACCTCATGTTCAAGATGGTATTTGTGGTGAACATGGACCTTGCCATGGGTGTTGGAAAGGTAAATTCAGTGGTGCCAATGTGTACTATGTGGGATGTACAGTAGTAGTCGTGTTAAATTACACAATCTATCCTAAAGAAAGTGTCCTGATATATAACAGCTCAGTCATTGTTTGCTTCTCCACTGGCAAAAAATTAGAGAAGGTCTTTTCAGCCAAGCTAACTTTTAGGCTCTTATTCATATATTTAATCAATCATATCTCTACTTTTACAGTAAAGCCACTATGTGTTCTGTTATTTCACAAAGCATGTCTTTACTTTGCTTTAGTCTGTAATTTCCCACGCTCTTTTAATAATTATTACCTACCAGGTTCTGAGCTCTTTACTCTAAATTGGAGTAGTTTATGCCAATATCAGTTTCACTAAAAATATTTTATGCAAATAGTGTTCTTATGTTGATTCAAATATAAAAAATATGAAATGTTTTTTGTGCCGTTATCTTTTCAGTGTGTAACTTTTTTTTTTTTACTTGGTCAGAAACATTACATATAGGCCTTTTTCTGTACGGCTGAAAATGGCTGTGTGTTTGTCCAGGTTGCAGCCCAAGTTGGTCATGCTGCTGTGGGTTTATACCAGACTCTACAAGAGAAGAACAGCTGGAGGGAGATGGCCTGGAAGTGGGACCACAGTGGGTAAGGCCTGTACAGTATAGAGGATAAGCACTGAAAGGTTGTGCATTTGTTGTGTAGCTCTGTATCTGTATGTAACACACACTCACTTTGTGATGTTAGTTCATTAGCAAAGCCTTAAAATTAATTTACTTGTTTTACACTGAACATGTAGGAATTTTAGGATTATGTAAATCATTAATTCACTTTTAGTGACCATACATTTGACAAGAAATAATTAAGCAAAACATGAGTTTCAAGCAATGAACTTTGACATTTAGCAATTTAAAAATGATTAACAATAATCTCAAAAAGTCCTAACAATGTAATTCCTTTAACTTTTACAGTACATATATATCTTTTACATTTGGTATTTTCCTTAAAAAAAAAAAAGAAGTAAAAATATAGCATGGAAAGTTCAGTGTCCATATCTAAAGCTCTGCAACCTTCAAGGTTCATTTATTGTAATTGTAAAACACTAACCTGACACGTCACACAGAACCTTCTGAGAAGCTGCAATTGGAAACTGTAAAGAAAGGGCTGTCACTTTAAAAAAAAAATAATTGTTTACGTATTTTTGGCATTACAAAAATCATGCCTAGTGGGGGATCCCTGTTCAGTTAAAGAGGAAAGACTAAGGAGTGATTAATGGTTGTGCGCAGGCTCCACGCAGAGCTTTCGCCATTACCTACGTAAGTGGCCTGAAGTTTATACTTGTGTGTTGGTGTGTGCGTCAAACTCTCTAAGACAATAGCAGGGCCGGCATGTGTGTGTGCCACCATGGGGAATTGTGTGGTAGAGTGATTGAGAGTGTGACATGATTAGCTTCAGAGAGAGTAGCGATGCGAAAGATATAGTGAGAGAAACAAAGTGTCTGACCTGTGTTTTCTGATCATAGTGGGAAATCTGTAGCAGGAAAAGTTAACCCTCGCCTTGATTCCATGTTGTTTATGGAGAAGGAGAACCAGGAAATGATAATGAATGGGAATGCAACGCTACCAAGCCATGGCCGAGCAACTTGCGTTGCCACAACGAGTAGTTAAATTTTTCAAGAGGTGCATATCAGGCTACGGCGCCTAGGGTCCGTGTCTCATAGTCACGCCATAGATTTAATGCAGAAACATAAATCACGCTTAACTCAACGAAAAGTAAGGCATAGAGATTGTACAAAGAGCCAAAAAGTATTATAAGACCCCTGCTTTCTAATTTGTTGTAATTTTGACAACGGTCTTATTCTGACCAGTTGTACGTTAGCAGAGAGCTAGCTACTGTACCGGAAGGAGAGTTACTCCCGTAATTTTTTCCCATACTTCCTGACTGATGCACTAACTGATGCAAACGGAGTCCGCCTTCTCTTCTCCCACTGGAGTCCTGCACTCTGTCAGTACAGAAGATGCCAATCTGGGATGCCACAAGATGTGGGCACAACAGTCTCCGATCTTCTGTTCCGGTGTGGCAACATCACAGTTCATTTAGCAGAAGCAAGCATGTTCTACTGCTGCTGTTTGCAGAAAACCAAAATGTTCAGTTCCTGAAATTTTCATCCTTGTCACCCTTCAGTTTTTTGAATTACAAAATGCAATCCTTCAACTGTGTCAGGATAGCTGTGTAACTTTAGCTTTTTTTCTTTTCAAATCATGTTCCACCATCTGTGTTCTGGCATCTTTCTGGGGTCTCCTGGGTTCTGTCATTGTTTGTAGAAATGCTAAGTCAGGTGTGTTATTGCTGACATTGTTGTTACATCTTTTGCCAGATTTTATAATATTTTTTAAATAATTAAGTAAATTCTAATTAATATTAATGATGAAAAATAAATGTGCATGGTGTTGATACAGAGCAAAGAAGGTTGTGGTCCAGGGCACCAACGTGGCTCATCTACTGGAACTGCAGGCCCTGGCCATGAGCCTCAGCCTGCCCACATACCTGGTCCAGGATGTAGGGCTTACCCAGGTGAGTGGAAAAGGCCATTTTCAGATTATCTTGCGTGTAAATGTCTTTTGGAGGCACCAGTAGTTATTTCCAAAAAATGTTATGGTGTTTTTCCATTACATGGTACCTGCTCGACTCGACTCTACTCGCCTTTTTTGCTTTTCCATTATGAAAAAAAGTCTCTGGTACCTGCCAACAGGTGTGTTTTTTAGTATAATTTCTGTTGTAAGCGAGCTAAGGCGATACCGTACACCTTAAAAAGTTTCCCCAGCGGTGTTTCTTCCAGCTTCTTTTGAAACAAAATTTGTCTTCTGGCCATGGCAACAGAATTAAACACAACACACCTTTGACGTTCTATGTGTGTGTGTGTCGTGTTAGGTAACGGCCGTTTCCTGTGGGGTCTCTTTGACGGACAGACACACTCGCCTCACGCATGAGGCGGTACTAAAGAGAGCCGGGTAGAGCTGGTACTAGCAGTGGGCAAGCGCCATTAGTCAATGTTGCCCTGTGACTTGACATTAAGAGTCTTAGCACAAAACTATCCCCACTTGTCTTTGGCAGGTGGAGGCCGGGTCCCGCACTGTCCTAGCCATCATGGGGGAGGAAGAGATGGTGAACAATGTCACTGGGAGTCTGAAGCTGCTCTGAGGGGCTCATCCTCACTGTGGGAGAGGCATAGCTCTGCAGTGCCACAGTGCATCCAGCAGAGGGCAGCATTTCCCAGCGGCAGGGAGAGTCTTGGCATGCAAGTGTGTAACAACCTTTAAAAAAAAAGAAAAAAGGCCTAAAGAACAAGGGAAAACAAGACATGTCCCAACACCAGAAAACACCCTCAGCCATTTATTTCCCTTTCATTCTTTGTCTGAGCCGCTTATTTGGCCGTTAAGAGCAGGAGAGAAGAGCCGGTTGTTCGCAGGAAAACGAGGTGAAGGCAGTCAAATTTTCAGTTTCTGGTGACCTTTCTCTTTTCCAAACAGGCTATCTACTTAGAAGATAGTCACATTAGAATCTTAATCCATGTTCAAACACATCTAGTCTGTTGTCCAGTGTCGGATATGGCAAAGTAAAATCAAGCATTTTTGGTCTTTGACCAATATTGTAGTTGTGCTTATTCAAGGGGCAGTGTGCTGTGGACTAATACATATTGTAATTATAATTATACCCATAGCAGTTGTATGTCCGTGTTGGATTCTCTACTCCTGAGTGAAGGGTAATTTATGAACTGATAATATATGAACACTCATTTTTGACGTTTAAATGATTTTGTGTCTGTCTGCAACTATTCTCCCAAAGATCCCTATCCTATACCAATAATATTACTCATTATTGATAAATGGCTATATTTTGTAAATGCCTGTGGGGGGCCATATACTGTATATACTGTGGTGTGCCATCCTAAACAGTATGTCAAAGTCAAAGCATCTTTATTGGTCTCCCTAAGGAGAAATTTGTTTTGGACACAGAGTAACATTGCTGCAAGAGTTACAACAGACACACGACAATAAGCACAGGGTTAAAACAAAAGACAAATGTACAGTAAACATATGGGCTACTCAAAGAGCTGTGCAAATGCAGTTACTAAAAAGTGTTGTAATGTTTTTTCTTTGTGCAAAAAGAAGAAAATACTTAAAGGTCCAATGTGTAGTAATTTCTTCCATCTAGCGTTGAGATCATATATCGCAATCAACTTTCTCGCTCCACACAGTTCAAAGTACGTATTACAGTCAACTTCAGTTCACACTTCAAAAAGACGATCTTTTCATATTCAGAGGAATACTTGGAATTGATGGTGGTGGTAAATATTCATTAAAAAGGACAAATTTGTGAACAGGCAACATTGATTTTGATAAGTAACAACTAAACACGTTACACACTGGACCTTTTAATTATAATTTTTGGATGTATTGGTAGAATTTGATGGTGGACAAGAGGTCCTATGGAGCCAAAATGTTATATGGTAAAGGTCTGTGCTGGGACTAACTTGATGCACTCTGACTGCCTGTGGTGGATAGTTTACACTAATGAAGTTCAATTTACACCTTGACAGAACACATAATTGTGCATATGTGACAATTATTGTGGACTTTGTGATTAATAATCTTAATACACAAAGAATGATGTGTGAGCTGTTGTGTATGTCCTCACTAACAAATATTTGTGGGCATGAGCTGACTCTCCCAAAATGCTTAGGTTAATGTCAAAGATATTATTTGTAACAGAAAACTTAAAAATAATGGCAGAGGCATGCATGCAATATGAAATGTACATTTTAACCGACAGTTAACATGTCCACACTTTGATACCTCCTATGTTATTCAGTCATTTGTGTGAGTGCTCCAGACTATGGAGACCATTAAAATGTCTCTAGATTAAGTAACAACCAGCTTGAATCGTGTTTTACCTTACAGACTCAAACATCCACCCTGCAAATAGAAGAGATTTGCTGTGGCAGTGAAACCTGTGTGGGGGAGGGTTGAACAGCCATATTGCAGTGCGTGGTTTGGACTGACCATATGACATTGGTTTTTCACAGCAGTTACATTGGCAGTATTGTGAAATATGGCTACTGCCTATCATGGGAGGTTTGCTGGGAAACGTGTGAACTGTCTTTAAAAAAAGGACAGGAAAGCGCTATTCTAAGATAATTTATATTCTAGTGAAATTATGAGTAACGTCAAACATAAAGAAGTCAATTCACTCATATCTACCTTACTGCTGTGGGTAGTTTGTGTTCTTTTATATAATTCAACTATTAAAGATACATTTTCACCATCAGCTGAGCTAACATGTGTTGAAACCAATTTCAACATTGAAAAGTGTACTTTGACCTATTCAATATTATGTACCTCATGTTTACTACTTTAATCATGATGGTCTGTCATTTCTGATGTCAAGGTATAGCGTGCATTTGTGCCAGTATGACAAGTAGGGAGCCTAGTGTTGACTACATCTGTATAATCCTTTGTTCGGCCTACCTTAACCGTTTACCTGATTCTGATAATGAAACTGAGTCTTAATCAGTTTTATCATGCCTCACATTCGCAACAATTGTATTCCGCTGTCTAATGTAGCCATAGCTCATCAGACCTCTGCAACAAATGACGTTGGCATTTATTACCACAGCCAATCAGAGTCCCACCCCACCCCTCAAGTCTCATGACAAGAAACAGTTACTATTCGTTTATAAAAATCAAAGTCGTCCATATGTCAAAAGTATTCTTTACTTGTATCAGGCGAAAATAATGACTGCGATTTGTTTGTAAATCCAGTGTGCGTGGTAGCTAAGCCAATGACCAACATTACATCACAGCAAAGGTCGTGCTCGTTTTTTCGCCAGTCATTACTAAGATTTTTTGGGGGTCCGCTGCCGAGAGGTATTCAAGTTGTGTCCGTTACTTTTTCAGTGTCTGTTGCAGAGTATGGGAATAGACTAATTTCGGCATCGAGAACAAAGTAGATAGACCATTAAAAAAGTATTTGCAAAGCAGGAGCACTGCTCAATTTCCCTGTCCAACCCATAGACTGTAGCCTATACAAAGAGGTCCAACCCCTTCCGAAATGCTACCAGAGAGCGGCACCTCATACCATGGATATAGTATAAGCCTCACGCTCCATTCATCTGACATACCGGTAGGTGGGGCTGACCCAGTGGGCTAACCCTGCCTCTGGTGTCCCTGGAATTGGGCCCCAGAGACCCCGTGTTGTAGCTAACGCTTGGTACTATGTAATTGCATGATAGCTCCTTCCTTATTAAATAGATAAACATAACCTTCGAATAAAAAAAACCCATTAATTCCAATCCCATGGCATTTGAATTTAATAACGAGCATTTCCCGAAATTCTGAAGGTAAGATCCTCTGTTGGGTGTCAGATTATCTTCCGAATCCAGCCACTCTCGTTCTCCTTGCACGCCACCAGTACACACATATCATAAATGGAACAGAAATTTCGCAGCCGGCCAGCCCTCCTCAAAGCAGTGCCCGCCTCGTTTGACGTAGTTGACGGAGGAAAAAAATCGACGCTGGAATTTACCAAGGACTTGTACGTATATCGCGTGTGTAACATGACTGACATATTTCCTGTCGAATCATTGGCGAGAGGCGGAATTTCGGAGCAAGGGCCGCCCAAGGAGAGAGCCCCTGCACTGTCGCCAGGGAAACCCCGTGGCGTGGTTGTGTGTCAGTTTCGCTGGGACCCGCGGTCGATGCCGGTGAGGAGGAGGGGGATGGGCGCCTCTGCGAACGTAAGGACCCGAGACAGAATCAGAGCCCTGTATCACATACAGCAGCATATACCCCATTATAAATAGAGACTGTATATATACAATACACTAAAATACATTATTCACGGGGATCTATAATAGACATTCAATGGATGCAGTGCACCTGAACAGGACAGGGGATTTAACTTTACGCCTATGCGTGGGAGACACTGAGAAGTTTGTGTCCTACCCCTGGAGAGGGAGCTACTTTTAAGGGCAAAGGATACAGGAGACTCCGAGGCCTACCTTCAGGCCTACTGGTCTGGTTGGATTTGATGTTGGGATACTCTAAGGACCTCACATTGTACATGCATTTGCCTCGTTTGCTGAAGTTTGGAATGCCTCTTTAGGTAAGTACTTTAAATATGTGTTAATTGTGACCATCATCTTCTATAAATGGGGGCAGTAACATAAATATAACATACATGTAATGATCAAGTAGCTAGTCAACGAAGTATAGCCATAAAACTTACCAACTTGGTCGAAGCGTCACCTTAAGTTTATTAGAACAAGTTGGTTGCCCTCACTATCTTTTCACTTTTAAGTCGCTTTTGCTTGGCTGGCTAAAAAAAGCCCCCCGTGTTGATGGTCTGCCTTGCAGGGCTGCTCTTAGCTGTGTCTGGACGGATCTTCCATGACTTTTTGATCAGCTCCTCGTGTTGTTTTGATAGCTAGCTTGTTAGTCTGGGAAGCCACCACATTACTTGTTTTATAATGGCCAATGTCATAGCAGTATTTTAAGCAACCATGTCCCCAAAGCTCCGTACACCATTCTGCAAGTTTTCAAGAGTTTGACTCGTGTAGTAGTCCATTAGCTAGGGGTGCCTTTAGTTCAGTGTGTTCTCAGTTTTCATACCACATTTTGCTATCGTTATTAACGTGACATTACCCTTGGATGTATTATATTTGCCCTGAGTCCCCTGAATTAAACGTTGATCTCGTTTGTATTAATATATAAATCAAGTTACGATAATGTGTTTCCGCAGAGGCTTATTAACATACCACTAATGTAACAGTCAAACCAACTCCAGCAGCACATATCCAATCCATTTGCGTTTGTTGCATAGTTGTTGTTATTATGCTGAATTGAAAATAATGTAGACATGCATCTTTAAGGTAAGGAAGTTCAGAACCAGATCGCGTAAGGTAACGTTGTTAATATGCACTTGTTAAAACCAATCCTGACGTTGTTATTTTGACAGTAATGGGTTACATGTTGTTATGGGACCACGAAACTGTCGAATGTTTTTAAAGGTACACATGACACAACTTGCAATTTGATCATTATTGGCGACTCATGTTAGCTAAGCAACCAGCTGCTGTATTGGTTAACGTTAGCCACAGGCAACAAATGCTATACTAGCATTTTAGCTAACTTTTTTGATGTTTTCCAGTTGATTGTGTACTTATTTTAAACCAGCAACGTTACTCTAAAGCACAAACTCTATGAACCTTTAACTATATATACCTAAAGACACTTTGACTAATTACTGCAGTACATTTCTACTAATAAGTAGCTACACATACGTTTGCTTTTAGAAAAAACAAATATGGTGTCTGAAACATGATGGTGTTTGGCCACATAATGTTAATGCATTTGTCTTCGGCAACATTCGCTTAGTCGTGTGAATCAAGCTGAAAGCTCGGATGTGTTTTTTCTATTTGTGCTTGTTTTTTTCCGTGTGGTATCCAGCAATCAGAAATCCAGATCTGTTGGGTAGTGACTTGCTCTTCTTCACCTCCCCCACCTACCAACCCCCAGCCTCGGTGGCGGTTAAGAGGAATGGGTGGCATTTTAGAGGGGAGCTCTTGTTTCCTTTTTTAGCCTCCATTTTTATTTCAACGTGTGACTTGGTGCTAACAGCATTGTTGAGTCGGAATGCAGCAATCACAAGTTTCGACTAAGTGAGAGACCTTAGCTGTTGTTTTTTAAGACCGTTGCGTGATTTGGTAACGTTAATCCGGATCTTTTCTACATTATGGGAGAGCTTTACAATTTAATCTTTACCTCTATTGGGATGATTTCCTGAATAAAGACCTGTTCTCAAGATTCAGCCAATCCTTGTCCTTTTCAGTGCAGTTGATAAACATTTTAGGTCAAATGTAACACATTTAGAACCGTGATCTAGCGACGACCACAGTTGACAAGGAATACTACTACGAGATTGAATAGTGCTTTTCCTAGCTCGTCGTATGTTTTAGGCGAGGTTTTATATTTATTAGGACCCGTTTTCCGAGCACTAATGGCTGCCCTCACCGTCCCCTGAATGGCTGTGCTCCTATGAGCTACACCACGTAGCCTCGCATTGTGCTGCGCCAGTAGTCCGGAGCAGTGGGCACAACAACCAAAGAGAAAGACGTTATCGGACATGGTTAGATCAATGAATGTGTAACTACCTCTCTGCCGTGAGCATTTTGTCTTACCTGTCATTTTGTTTTACCTGTCATAACTCAAGATGGCCATACTCAGTCAAAAAGCACATTACAAGCAAACATTGTTTAAAATACACTTAATAAACGGATTTAAGATTGAAAAATGTATTTGGGGCTTCAAGTAACAGTGTGTTTTTCTGAACCGTTGTCAACCTTGCTTGAGTCCAACGATTACTATACTCTTCTGTGGTTGCCAGCACCAAGTATTGGTATTGATCTTGATGCCTGTTGGAAAGCCTGATTGCTGTGTGCTGAGCCGTGGTTTCATTGGTTGCGACTGGCATTCTCTGAATATGATTCACATCTTTTAATAGACTGTGTAGGCTGCAGCATGCGAACCTGGCCTCTCAGAACCATTGGAAACATGAGCCCCTCCGGCACTT
This sequence comes from Etheostoma spectabile, assembly GCF_008692095.1. Taxonomy (NCBI): domain Eukaryota; kingdom Metazoa; phylum Chordata; class Actinopteri; order Perciformes; family Percidae; genus Etheostoma; species Etheostoma spectabile. The sequence continues at coordinate 33,952,157 of NC_045736.1, read as the reverse complement.
CCCCTGACGTGCCTTATTAACTCACCCTTCCACCCTGGGAAAGCTAAGAATGAACTGCTTGGCTGCTTGGTGCTGCTCTGTTGGGAACTGACTCGCCATATTGGTTTTCTACGCATCTCAAGCACCTTCAGATTATGTGTTGGAGTGATATACGTGTGTTGAGTTAAAACAGTCGGTTAAAGACGACTGCCTTCCAGAGTAGCATTGTGCTAGTGTTTGGAGCTGTCTGCAGAATGGGCCCTGCTGTCCAATGTGTGCCTCTAAAATATTGGGGATCTCAGGAATGCGCAGACATGCAAGGCCTTGTTTATTGTTTACAAAGGAATTCTGACTTATTCACATTTACAGAGTGGTCACAAACCAAGAAATTTAACTGTTAGGTGACATGCCCTTGAAAACGATAAAAATGTGGGGGCGCTGTGTTTAAGATGGAGTGAAGCATGATATTGGCACATTTCCAAAATAAGACAGCATTCTGTCTCAATGCAAGCAGTTGGATAAGAGGGAGCAAGGGGTGCTGCTGTGAGGAATAGGGGGGATCCTTTTCCTTTTTATATTTCATTTGCATGCTGATGACACTGCATCATTACATGGGGGGCAGGTGTAGCTATTGATATGTTAATATGGTTCAGTGTGTGTGACCAAGTCTACTAAGCCAGTGTTGCAGATCTCCACCTCCTATGCAAGCTAAAATATAAAATTCACATAAGTGATAAGCAACCGTGTGCATTTTCTCTCTAAATTTATTGTAGTTTTTACCACACTCTATTTTATTAGCATGTAGCAACGGAAGCTTTCTTGTTTCTTGAAAACAAATCAAGTAGTTTCTTGTATAAAAATATTCAGCTGTTAAGTCACACCTGTATGTGTTATATGTGTATATATTTAGCATATGAAAAATAACGCTTTTAAAATGTAAATCATGTAGATATGGACAAATATAGCACCAGTCCAGCTACTTTCCCTTCTCTGTACCTTCTCTTCTGCAGCTGCTGTGTGTTGTGTGGCTTGCCTTCTTGCACAACGGGGTTAAAAACAAGTTGCTCTGACGCCTGTCTTATCACTGCATTCCCATTGGTGCAGGAGCTCTGGAGCTGCTCCAATGAGGCCCAGCATTTCTTCTGCGTTGGTGGAGTGGTGTTGCAGAGGGCTGTGCTGGTTAATTCTGTTTCTTGCCAAGAAGCAATGCTTCTTGGGAGAATAATGGAGGAGGAGGCTGGGGGAAAAACAAGGCCAAAAGGGGGGTGAGGCAGGCAATCTATGTAATCATCATCATCATATCTCTCTCTTTCTTGCTCTCTCTCTCTGATCTTTTTTTGTTACTATTATATTTTTTATTGCACCCTTATGTGTGGTTAGTCATTTACTTTTCTGAGACACTGCCTGTCTCGCTTGTGATACTTGGCTGAGCGTATAGCAGTACAAATCTCTGACATTTTAGGCTTCAACACATCAACCCTCTAGCTTTCCTTTCCCCTGGTCTTCTATCTTTTCCGTTCTTGTAACTAAGGAGAGAGAGAAGTAATGATTGATTAAAATACTTAATACTTTATGGGAGGTGAAACCGAGATTGCATTACAAGCACATTTCCAAGTGTGTTTGCTCAGAGGGTGTTGTCAGGCAGAGAAAGAGAAAGCAAATAAGTAGCAGGACAGAATAAAAAAACAACCATGAGAGTCCAACCGCTCACAACAGTCTTGTTTTGTAATGAACAGCAGCATGCTAAAACAAAAGAGGAAACAAATGGTTGGTGTCAGGTTTTTCCAGTTCATAAGGGCCTTGCTCTGTCACCTTGAGCTTTTTTCTTTCCCCCCACCTCCTAACAGTGGCCATGAAGGGCAAAGTACAACACCAAAACAGAACACCCAAAAGCAAATTAGAAAAATATTTTAGAAAACACTTACATTTAACAAAACACAACAATAGTATTTGGTTAGACTCGAACCGGAAAAGGTATCTCTTGGGATAAATAAAGTTTATTTGTTATTTTTTGTTGTTGTTGTTATCTTCATCATCCAGACCTCTGAGAGGCACTAATGTGCAACAAGGCATCCAGTTTGCTGGAAATCCCAAAAATAAATTCTTCTGTTTGTTGCAGACTTGACAGACAGTGAATCCAATCAGCGATTAGGAATGATTGTCCGATACTTACCTACCTTTTACTGTTTGAATCTCACCAAATGCTGTCATGTTTTTTTATTTTGCTGTAATGTTTTCTGAAATGTTATTCTTTGCAAATTGCTGTTGCTTTGCCCTTCGTACACACACGCAAACACACACACTTTATACACACAGTTTAAAATGTTGGCCAGTCCTGAATGATTTTACTTTGTGTGACACCTTGCAATCTTGCATTGTCTTGTCGTCTCACATACACTATATGTTGTGCTATAATTGTTATTTCAAGGTTGAGCCAGGGCAATCCCTCAAGTCGCTCTGAATAAGACTGTTGGTCAAATGAGGAAATGTAAATGTGTTTGTTATGCAGTGAGATCACATGTGAGAGACAGAGGGTGTCTCTGGTTTATGTTATGCCAGAGCATGAGCTTATCTAACAAGATGGCTGTTATGGACCTTTTGCCTCTGTGAGACTACTACTTGAAAAATATCCCTCTCTACATTTGGGAGTAGACATGGCTTACAGCAAATACTACCTTTGTGAAGACTAAGTGTCTTTCCCTTTAAAGCACTTAAAATATAACATGTAAATCTCAGAAGCTCAACAGTTAAGATTTTAGGTTAAGTTTAAACTTTAAAATCTTGTTTGCTTTTAGGTTGGCTGCTGCCATGGTTAGGTATTTATGATAAGAGTTAAATAATTCCTTAGAAGTAGCCTGCTTTCAGCTTGACTTCAGAGGGAAAAAGGAAACGGAAGTAGATGAGAAAGAGGTAGTCGAGCAGGCAAAAGTATTTTTTTCGTAGCCCTTTTTTTTTCCTCCCCTGTGTTACTGAGCCTCAAATGGACAGTGGTTGGCCCTGAAACAGATGATTGATTTTGTGTCATGCTGGCCCTGCTGTCGACTGCTCCTCCCCACCCCCACCCCTCTTATAGCACCTAGTTGGCCTTTGTTCTCCATTGTGTGTCTCTCATCCCGTCTGGTCCCGGTCCATGCTGGCAGCTGGACATTTCTGTGTTAATGGCGGGCCACGCTGCGCTCCCAGGATACTCAACCACTCAGACAACAACCACATGAGTGCTAGAGTCAAAGCATTATCCAGTGACAATATATCCCAGTCTCATCTCCGGCATTTGCAGACTAAGCTTAGTTGTTTATATTTGTGTGCAGTTGGATAAAAAGTTGGCTGCTGTAATTGTGATCAAGGCCAATGATTGCTTTTCTGTAGTGAGAAACGGTTTGTTCCAGTGCACCACATAATTGTTTTATTTTGCCTGGTTCAGAGAGTTTCCAAAAGACAACTTGTATACAGTCATGGTTAAAGTGCTTTTGAAGTAGCGCACTGTTTTGGCTGTGTGAATGCTTGCGCGTAATTTTTCTCTCCTTGGTTGTGCTAAAACTGTTGTGTCACCAAGACAATAAAAGGAATTGTGAATCATATTAGATTGTAATATTAACAATGCAGATCAAGGTTCATTTATTGTCATTGTACAACACAGTGTTGTGCAACAAAATGCAGTTGTAGTCCCTTTATGCTACACAAATAAAATAAAACAAAAACAGTCATTCTTGTAGTAGATTTTTAACCGGTTAACCGAATTTTGACCGTGACAGTTAAAAACAATATATTTTCCATTTTTTTGCATGATAGAAGAATTACATCATACGTCATTCCAACAATTGTACATTTTCTTAGCTGCCAGTTAATTTTGCTAGAGCTAACTTTGTACTTTAAGTTTGATCAAAATATATGTGAGAGATCAATGGAGTTTATTTAAACCAAGTTTTACGTTAATTGGATCGCTGTAAATATGCGAGTACTGCTAGCTGCCTTCCGGGATAAGCGTGTTGAGCCAGGCTTCGGTGATAATCATCACGCATCGGTTCCGTGTATATTTGTAGCTCATCCATTTTATGTGCAATCTATCTGTCGTTGGTGAGTAGGAGGCTTGGCAGTTGCGATCTGTGTGGTAGTTCTCTTAGCTGGTCTAGCAGGCCCGACCGGCATCCTTGCTTATGCTTTCTCTCCCGTCCCCGCCTTTGCCACCTTCCAGTCTCAACAACAAACAGTGATCACATCAAACAGCCCTCCCTTAGCTGTAATATAATCACAACATATCACAGACTGAAGTGAGCCATAGCTTTTATAAAATGGTCATCAAGTATTGCTATTTAAAAGGTGTAGTCACATTCCTATTTAAATATACAATCACCTATAGGATTATTAGGAACACCATACTAATACTGTGTTCGACCCCCTTTCCCCTTCAGAACTGCCTTAATTCTACTTGGCATTGATTCAACAAGGTGCTGAAAGCATTCTTTAGAAATGTTGGCCCATATTGATAGGATAGCATCTTGCAGTTGATGGAGATTTGTGGGATGCACATCCAGGGCACAAAGCTCCTGTTCCACCACATCCCAAAGAAGCTCTATTGGGTGGAGATCTGGAGACTGTGGGGGCCATTTTAGTACAGTGAACTCATTGTTATGTTCAAGAAACCAATTTGAAATGATTGGAGCTTTGTGACATGGTGCATTATCCTGCTGGAAGTAGCCATCAGAGGATGGGTACATGGTGGCCATAAAGGGATGGACATGGTCAGAAACAATGCTCAGGTAGGCCGTGGCATTTAAATAGAGATGTTCCGATTCCAATCGGAAATGCCTCCAATACTGCCGAAAATGCTGGCATCGGTATCGGCGAGTACTGGAGTACAGGCACCGATCCGATACCACATAAACTTTTAAAAATAGGAATCTATTTACTGGTTAGCTCCGTTAGCTCGGACAGAGTTCTTCTTCGCCGCTCTTAAAATAGTTGCGCTGCTGTTTTAGAGGGGCAAAGAAGAATTGATCACCTAACGCCTCCTTAAAACAAGCTAGCATTAG
>NC_045736.1:33946878-33947138 GCF_008692095.1 Etheostoma spectabile | reverse complement strand
CGGCAGTTTGGCAGTACTTTACAGTGGATGTTCCCACCGGTAAGACAGCAATATGCAAAGAAGCAATTTCAAGGGGTGGCACAAGTGTTGCAAATTTCAACAGCAGCAACTTAATTAAACATTTGAAGCACATCATTAAAAAGCACAACGAATTTACGAAAGCTAGGGGGGGAAAAAAGACGAACTGCAGCAGTTAACTCTGGAAACTGCATTCCAGCGACAAGATAAATTCCCCAAAGACAGCCAAAAAGCAACAACGA
>NC_045736.1:33946636-33946868 GCF_008692095.1 Etheostoma spectabile | reverse complement strand
AAAGTTTTGGAGTTTATTGTACTGGATTACCAACCCAGTTCTGTTGTCGAAAATGTGGGATTTTGCTGCTTAATGGAACATTTGAAGCCAATGTACTGTTTGGCAGGTTGTAAATATATCTCAGAAACTGCGCTACCCAAATTATATGAGACAGTTAGGGAACACATTTTGTGTATGCAGTCAGCTTTACCACGGACATTTGGCGCTCCGACGTGTGCCCCATGTCTTTGCT
>NC_045736.1:33946266-33946614 GCF_008692095.1 Etheostoma spectabile | reverse complement strand
GACAGAGAGTCAATATTTACCCCTCGAAGTGCGGTGCTGCACGCCACCGAGTTCCAAGGGTCACATACTGGCACATTATCTGCCGAAGCAATTGAGGGGATGCTAGTAAAGTGGAAAATCCCGAAGTCCAACGTTCATGTTGTTTTGCGCGACAACGCTAGCCACATGAAGAAAGCCGAGGACGAGATGGATGTACCAAGTTTGGGATGCTTCGCACACACTCTCGAACTGGGGGTGCATGTAGGGCTGCTGTCACAGGGAAGTGTGAGTGATGCATTTTACAATATTGTGTCTGCGCTTAAATTTTATACTGTTCTATATAAAAAAATAAATGGCTTCCATTTGCTG
>NC_045736.1:33945562-33946256 GCF_008692095.1 Etheostoma spectabile | reverse complement strand
TGTTTTACAAAGTGTTAAACCTGAACCAGGCCTTACCACAATGATAATAATATCACAGTCATGCATGTGCAGCATGATCTTTTGGCCAATACCCACAGCACAAGTATCGGAATTGGTATCGTGAGGTAAAAAATGGTATCGGAACATCTCTACATTTAAACAATGCCCAATTGGTACTAAGGGGCCTAAAGTGTGCCTAGAAAACATCCCCCACACCATTAGCCATTACACCACCACCACCAGCCTGCACAAGGCATGATGGATCTATGTTCTCATTCTGTTTACGCCAAATTCTGACTCTACTATCTGAATGTCTCAACAGAAATTGAGAAACATTAGACCTGGCAGCATTTTTCCATTCTTCAACTGTCTAATTTTGGTGAGCTCTTGCAAATTGTAGCCTCTTTTTCCTATTTGTAGTGGAGATGAGTGGTACCCAGTGGGGTCTTCTGCTGTTGTAGCCCATCCGCCTCAAGGTTGTGCATCTTGTGGCTTCACAAATGCTTTGCTGCATACCTCGGTTGTAACGAGTGGTTATTTCAGTCAAAGTTGCTCTTCTATCAGCTTGAATCAGTCGGCCCATTCTCCTCTGACCTATAGCATCAACAAGGCCTTTTTGCCCACAGGAGTGGATGTTGGATGTTTTTCCCCTTTCACACCATTCTTTGTAAACCCTAGAAATGGTTGTGCGTGA
>NC_045736.1:33930539-33945542 GCF_008692095.1 Etheostoma spectabile | reverse complement strand
ATTGTGAAATACTCAGACCGGCCCGTCTGGCACCAACAACCACGCCACGCTCAAAATTACTTAAATCACCTTTCTTTGCCATTCTGACATTCAGTTTGGAGTTCAGGAGATTGTCTTTACCAGGACCACACCCCTAAATGCATTGAAGCAACTGCCATGTGATTGGTTGATTAGATAATTGCATTAATGAGAAATTGAACAGGTGTTCCTAATAATCCTTTTAGGTCAGTGTATTTGTATTGATAAATAATAATGTTTACAGTAAAATGTGCCGCCCTCGGCTGGCTGCTGGCACATGAGGCTTACCGCTATGGTACACAGTGCCTGTGCTAGCCTACACTAGCAGCTAACACCGGATATTTTTTGGGTTAAATGTTAAAGAAAGGCAAAATGTGCTGTATTTATATAGCGCTTTTCTAGTCTTAACAACTACTCAAAGCGCTTTTACATCAAACAGGAAACATTCATCATTCACACACATTCATACACTGTGGCCGAGGCTGCCGTACAAGGTGCCACCTGCTCATTGGATACACACTCACACACATTCACACTCCAATGCACAGCATTGGGGGCAACTCGGGGTCCAGTGTCTTGCCCAAGGACACTTCAACATGGGACTGCAGGGCCAGGGATTGACCACCAACCTTCCGATTGGCAGGCGAGCACTCTACCACTGAGCCACAGCCGCCCACAACAACACAAACAAGCTAACCAATTGAGACGGCAGAAGACCAGCAACTAACCGATCAAGGCAATGGTAGAACAGCAATTCTGTTTTCTGCAATGTAAATAACTGTTTATTTCAATGAAGGCTTTAAATACAGCATTAATAACAGCTTCAGTTCCCCATTGTAAATGACTATCTGACAGCAAGGTAAAGCGCTGAAAATATTCTAAACATAGTGTACACTTGAACGGTTACTTTGCTGATTTTAAACCAGCTTTATTTCATGGCAGTGTGTGCCGATGAACAACTTCACTCGGCCCCTCCTTGTCCACCTTTCCCTCTTAAAACACATTGACAACAGATCATTCTGTGAATAGCCGCCCCTCTCCGTGCACACTCTAACTGACGTCAGTTCTGTACATCTACTGCTGGGGATGCCCCAATTGATCAAACGCCGATCATTATCTGTCGATATTTACAAATAACTCGTGATCAGGTGCTCGGCATTAATCTCTTCTGGATAAACTACTACACGCAAATAGTTAAACACTCGGCCGAGAGCAACAACTGTGTGCTTGTGCCTGATGATTGCCTGTTCATGTGTAGTGAAGTCCTCCCACGGCCGCCTCCCACCCACCTTATTGGCCAGCCATCGCATTTGGTTGCTCTGGCACGCGCATTGGTACTACAAACAGAACAATAGTTGGAGAGTCGTCACTCAGCAGAGCATGGCAAGTTTAAGCTCACAGCGTAGAGTGAGGGAAAAAAGGCGGCACCCAAACACCAGATAGTAACACCAGCAACAATAACTTGACATTTTGGTGCCTAGTTCTTTCTGTCATCGCCACATGACGTTTAATTTTTCTTGGCTAAATGCCATAGATACCACCCCGTCTGGGGAGTGTGTCCCGGTGTGTCCACTGTCATTTCCCCGCTTCCAATTCATTTCTGTATGATCAGCCATGCAATGTATTCTTGTAACATCGCAGGAACTTTAGAGAAGTGGGGATTCTGCCTCTCAAAACTCAAATTCTTTTAAACTGGCTGTTGTCGGTCTGAAGTGAAGACATAATCAGCAACTGCATTGCCTATTTCTTGCATAAAATGTTTTCATAAACACATTTCAGTTAAAATTTTTTGTAAAATAAGAGATCGTATTCCAAACGAGCTGCCATTACAGTCTGTTTTGAAATCCTGGAATACACTTGTTATTATGAATCTCACTGTGTTTCCTGCACAGCAAGTGGTCGCAGCAGAGGAGAGTTTAAGTTTAGCAAAGATATCAAGTGAATACAGCACATGGATGTATAATAAGAAAGGTACAGCAGAGTTTGCAGTTTTGTGTACTGTAAGTTGTAGCATGAAAAGTCAACAACACCCGTTTTCCGGGGCGTTCTTGACTTCAAATCTAACACACCAGAAGAAAAAATAGAACACATACTCGTATACTGCAATGGGAAAGGAGTCCATCATTAGCAGATTTTCCACTTCAAAAACTCTCCTATTTGTGGAAGGAAAAAGGTATAAGAAACAAGACTGAACTGTGATTCTAATTCATAGGTTTACTAAAGAGTGACACACCATTATATATCAGAGCCATATATTAGAGAGAGTTTTGCAATTTCCTAAATTTAATGTTCTAAGCTATCCCGTTATGCAATTGGTTCCGAGGTGGTCACGTGTTTTGTGGACTCCATATTGGATACCAACATTTATCTGATTTCCCGTGACAGTACAGTAGTGGAAAAATGTAATAAATTATTGAAAAATATGACCAAATGTTTTCGTGTTTGGCTACAACGATAGGGAAGTGGCAAAAGATTTCACAAGTTCCCACGTGAACAAAAAAGGTGAAAAGTGTGGGAGCTTATGATGTAAAGAGCAAACTGGAGGGCAAATACTACTCATTATTGTGAGGTAAATGTCAATTTCTCTCTTCAACTTATATTTGCAAATTACATAGGACAAATATAGTAATACCATCGTTAATGTGACCATGCTGTCAAAAAAAACACTCGGTTCAGAAATGAATTAATGAAGTTTGTGGTTAGCCATACCTTATGCTAGAGTCAGCTTTTTTGCTAGCACTCCATGTATAAATGCATAGAAATGCTTGTGATCTTGCCATACTCATGACTTGAATTTAAGCTAGTTTGACTTGACAATTGACTTTGACAATTGTCATCTGTAACTGGGACTCACTGCTATTTGGACTTGGGCTTGTCTCGGTCTCTGCCACTGGTCTTGCCAAATATGGCTTTTGGTCTTGACCAAGTCCAAGTGTCTTTATTATGTTTATAATGATAGTGGAGGGAAAGTGAAACACAGCTTAGACGGGGTGTTGTTCGGCATTTCACAAGTTTAGCCGTTACACTGACATTTGCTCACGTTAGCGCAACAGCGTTTGCTGAGCCCACTAGGTAAATATTAAGACTGTCTTTGGTGTTTACTATATCTGCGTCCACGTTATCAACATAAGACCTGTGGCGTTAGTGCTCCTTTTATACCATTTTATTGAATGAAATATTAGATGGGTGGGTTTTTGTTACGTTACACACAAAGCTAACTGGCGATAGTTAGCCTGTAAGTATACTAGCGGAAATTAGCTAAAGTTGCAGAGCCACCCGGCAACTTTGGCAGTAGAGTTTTGGCAAACTAACCCCAACAGTTTTGTTGCCCACAATCAACCTCTGCTGCTAAAAGCAGTCAACCCGCAGTCGTTTTTGAAATGGAGACACACATATTGTGCCTTTTCCCGGAGATCCTGGCCATTATTTTAAGGCAACCATAGGGGTACACTTTTATTAGGCAAAGGTAAACACTGGTCAGAGACGTATTAGGCAATGTGGTCACTCACTACAATGGGCATTTTTTAGAGGCCCATTTACGATATACAGTCCCTGACAAAGATCTTGTCGCTTGTGTACAAATTGACCTGAAGTGCCGCTGAAATATATTTCTAATCAAGATTTATTTACAAGAAACGGCTCATTTTAATCCCAACAGCTTTTGTAATAATGTTTCAGTGCAAAAATAAACTGTCAAAAAGTATTCTAATATTCACAGCTTGGTAAAGCCCATTGAGTCAATTTTTGCAAAGACATAAGTGTTGTCGCCTTGTCATATGAGCTTCACCTGTGACTAATAATGGATCAATTAGGTCTCAGGTGTGTATAAAAACAACCCAGTACACTAGACCTTCACTATCAACTGCAACTGACATCTGCAAACATGCCTCAGATTCACCCCGAGACTAAAGTTTGATTATCAAGAGGCTGAAGACCAGATCCACTGCTGTGTGGCAGACACTTCAATGTGTCTCAGCGTCAAGTACAGAGGATTAAAAAAAAACATTTGAAGACACTGGAGACGTTTTTGACAAGCCCAGGTCAGGCAGACACCTCAAGACAACTGCTCGAGAGGACCGTTTGTTGGCTCGAAAATCTCTCTCTCACCCTTCCAACCCTGGGACAGAGCTACTAAGAACTTGCTTGGCTGCTTGGTGCTTCTGGTGGTGCGTGCTTCTTGCTGGCTCGTTGTAACTGACTTCTTCGACTCATCTCCATATTTTGTTTTCCAAACCCCCTACTCTATTCCCCCCCTACGTATCTCCCCCAAGCACCTTCAGATTATGTGTTGGAGGTGATTACGTGTGTTTTGAGTTAAAAAAACACGACTGACGGTTGTTAAAAGACGACTGCCTTCCCAGAGAGTAGCATTGTGCTAGTGTTTGGAGCTGTCTGCAGAATGGGCCCCTGCTGTCGTCCAAATGTGTGCCTCTAAAATATTGGGATCTCAGGAATTGCGCAGACATGCAGCCTTGTTTTATGTGTTTACAAGAATTCTGACTTATTCACATTTACAGTGGTCACAAACCAAGAAATTTAACTGTTAGGTGACATGCCCTTGAAAACGATAAAAATGTGGGGGCGCTGTGTTTAAGATGGAGTGAAGCATGATATTGGCACATTTCCAAAATAGACAGCATTCTGTCTCTCAATGCAAGCAGTTTGGATAAGAGGGAGCAAGGGGTGCTGCTGTGAGGAATAGGGGGGATCCTTTTCCTTTTATATTTCATTTGCATGCTGATGACACTGCATCATTACATGGGGGGCAGTGTGTAGCTATTGATATGTTAATATGGTTCAGTGTGTGTGACCAAGTCGTCTACTAAGCCAGTGTTGCAGATCTCCACCTCCTATGCAAGCTAAAATATAAAATTCACATAGTGATAAGCAACCGTGTGCATTTTCCTCTCTAAATTATTATTGTAGTTTTTAACCACACTCTATTTTATTAGCTGTAGCAACGGAAGCTTTCTTGTTTCTTGAAACAAATCAGAGTTTTTCTTGTATAAAAATATTCAGCTGTTTAAGTCACACCTGTATGTGTTATATGTTATATTATCATATAAAATAAACGCTTTTAAAATGTAAATCATGTAGATATGGACAAATATAGCACCAGTCCAGCTACTTTCCCTTCTCTGTACCTTCTCTTCTGTCTGCAGCTGCTGTGTGTTGTGTGGCTTGCCTTCTTGCAACACGGGTTAAAAACAATTGCTGTGCACGCCGTCTTGTATCACTGCATTCCCATTGGTTGCAGGAGCTCTGGAGCTGCTCCAATGAGGCCCAGCATTCTTCGCTGCTTTTGGTGAGTGGTGTTTGCAGAGGGCTGTGCTGGTTAATTCTGTTTTCTTGCCAGAAGCAATGCTTCTTGAGAATATGGAGGGAGGAGGCTGGGGAAAAACAAGGCCAAAAGGGGTGAGGCAGGCAATCTATGTAATCATCATCATCATATCTCTCTTTCTTGCTCTCTCTCTCTGATCTTTTTTTGTTACTATTATATTTTTTATTGCACCCTTATGTGGTGTAGGTCATTTACTTTTCGAGACACTGCCTGTCTCGCTTGTGATACTTTGTGGCGTATAGCAGTACAAATCTCTGACATTTTAGGCTTCAACACATCAACCCTCTAGCTTTCCTTTCCCCTGGTCTTCTATCTTTTCCGTTCTTGTAACTAAGGAAGAGAGAAGTAATGATTGATTAAAATACTTATACTTTATGGGAGGTGAAACCGAGATTGCATTACAAGCACATTTCCAGTGTGTTTTGCTCAGAGGTGTTGTCAGGCAGAGAAGAGAAAAGCAATAAGTAGCAGACAAAAAAAACAACCATGAGAGTCCAACCGCTCACAACATTTGTTTTGTAATGAACAGCAGCATGCTAAAACAAAAGGAAACAAATGGTTGGTGTCAGGTTTTTCCAGTTCATAAGGGCCTTGTCTCTGTCACCTTGAGCTTTTTTCTTTCCCCCACCTCCTAACAGTGGCCAAAGGCAAACAACACCAAACAAGAACACACAAAGCAAATTAAAATATTTTAGAAAACACTTACATTTAACAAACACAACAATAGTATTTGGTTAGACTCGAACCGGAAAAGGTATCTCTTGGGATAATAAAGTTTATTTGTTATTTTTTGTTGTTGTGTTATCTTCATCATCCAGACCTCTGAGAGGCACTAATTTGCACAAGGCTCCATTTTGCTGGAAATCCCAAAATAAATTCTTCTGTTTGTTGCAGACTTGACAGACAGTAATCCAATCAGCGATTAGGAAGATTGTCCGATACTTACCTACCTTTTACTGTTTGAATCTCACCAAATGCTGTCATGTTTTTTTTTTTGCTGTAATTTTCTTGAAATGTTTCTTTGCAATTGCTGTTGCTTTGCTCGCCTTCGTACACACCGCAACACACACACACTTTATACACACAGTTTAAAATGTTGGCCAGTCCTGAATGTTTTACTTTGTGTGACACCTTGCAATCTTGCATTGTCTTGTCGTCTCACATACACTAATGTTTGTGCTATAATTGTTATTTCAAGTTTAGCCAGGCAAATCCCTCAAGTCGCTCTGAATAAGACTGTTGGTCAAATGAGGAAAGGTAAATGTGTTTGTTATGCGTGAGATCACATGTAGAGACAGAGGGTGTCTCTGGTTTTTTATGCCAGAGCATGAGCTTATCTAACAAGATGGCTGTTATGGACCTTTTGCCTCTGTGAGACTACTACTTGAAAATATCCCTCTCTACATTTGGGAGTGACATGGCTTACAGCAAATACTACCTTTGTGAAGACTAAGTGTCTTTCCCTTTAAAGCACTTAAATAACATGTAATCTCAGAAGCTCAACAGTTAATTTTAGGTTAAGTTTAACTTTAAAATCTTGTTTGCTTTTAGGTTGGCTGCTGCCATGGTTGGTATTTATGATAAGAGTTAATAATTCCTTAGAAGTAGCCTGCTTTCAGCTTGACTTCAGAGGAAAAAGGAAACGGAAGTAGATGAGAAGAGGTAGTCTAGCAGGCAAAAGTTTTTTTTTCGTACCCTTTTTTTTTCCTCCCCTGTGTTCTGAGCCTCAAATGGACAGTGGTTGGCCCTGAAACAGATGATTGATTTTGTGTCATGCTGGCCTGCTGTCGACTGCTCCTCCCCACCCCCCCCCTCTTATAGCACCTAGTTGGCCTTGTTCTCCATTGTGTGTCTCTCATCCCGTCTGGTCCCGGTCCATGCTGCAGCTGGACATTTCTGTGTTAATGGCGGGCCACGCTGCGCTCCCAGGATACTCAACCACTCAGACAACAACCACATGAGTGCTAGAGTCAAAGCTTATCCAGTGACAATATCCCAGTCTCATCTCCGGCATTTGCAGACTAAGCTTTTTGTTTATATTTGTGTGCAGTTGGATAAAAAGTTGGCTGCTGTATTGTGATCAAGGCCAATGATTGCTTTTCTGTAGTGAGAAACGGTTTGTTCCAGTGCACCACAAATTGTTTTTTTGCCTGGTTCAGAGAGTTTCCAAAAGACAACTTGTATACAGTCATGTTAAAGTGCTTTTGAGTAGCGCACTGTTTTGGCTGTGTGAATGCTGCGCGTAATTTTTCTCTCCTTGGTTGTGCTAAAACTGTTGTGTCACCAGACAATAAAGGAATTGTGAATCATATAGATTGTAATATTACAATGCAGATCAAGGTTCATTTATTGTCATTGTACAACACAGTGTTGTGCAACAAATGCAGTTGTAGTCCCTTTATGCTACACAATAAATAAAACAAAAACAGCCATTCTTGTAGTAGATTTTTAAACCGGTTAACCGAATTTTGACCGTGACAGTTAAAACACATATATTTTCCATTTTTTTGCATATAGAAGAATTACATCATACGTCATTCCAACAATTGTACATTTTCTTAGCTGCCAGTTAATTTTGCTAGAGCTAACTTTGTACTTTAGTTTGATCAAATATATGTGAGAGATCAATGGAGTTTATTTAAACCAATTTTTACGTTAATTGGATCGCTGTAAATATGCGAGTCTGCTAGCTGCCTTCCGGATAAGCGTGTTGAGCCAGGCTTCGGTGAAATCATCACGCTCGGTTCCGTGTATATTTGTAGCTCATCCATTTTATGTGCAATCTATCTGTCGTTGGTGAGTAGGAGGCTTGCAGTTGCGATCTGTGGGTAGTTCTCTTAGCTGGTCTAGCAGGCCGACCGGCATCCTTGCTTATGCTTCTCTCCCGTCCCCCGCCTTTGCCACCTTCCATCTCAACAACAAACAGTGATCACATCAAACAGCCCTCCCTTACTGTAATATATCACACCATATCACAGACTGAATGTGACCATAGCTTTTATAAAATGGTCATCAAGTATTGCTATTTAAAAGGTGTAGTCACATTCCTATTTAAATATACAATCACCTATAGGATTATTAGGAACACATACTAATACTGTGTTCGACCCCCTTTCCCCTTCAGAACTGCCTTAATTCTACTTGGCATTGATTCAACAAGGTGCTGAAAGCATTCTTTAGAAATGTTGGCCCATATTGATAGGATACATCTTGCAGTTATGGAGATTTGTGGATGCACATCCAGGGCACAAAGCTCTGTTCTCCCAATCCCAGAAGCTCTATTGGGTGGAGATCTGGAGACTGTGGGGGCCATTTAGTACAGTGAACTCATTGTTATGTTCAAGAAACCATTTGAAATTGGAGCTTTGTGACATGGTGCATTATCCTGCTGAATATGCCATCAGAGGATGGTACATGGTGGCCATAAAGGGGGACATGGTCAGAAAAATGCTGGTAGCAGGTACCGTGGCATTTAAATAGAGATGTTCCGATTCCAATCGAAATGCCTCCAATACTGCCGAAAATGCTGGCATCGGTATCGGCGAGTACTGGAGTACGGCACCGATCCGATACCACATAAACTTTAAAAATAGAATCATTTACTGTTAGCTCCGTTAGCTCGGACAGAGTTCTTCTTCGCCGCTCTAAAATAGTTGCGCTGCTGTTTTAGAGGGGCAAAGAAGAATTGATCACACACGCCTCCTAAACACGCTAGCATTAGCGCATCATTCGGCGCAGTTTGGCAGTACTTTACAGTGGATGTTCCACCGGTAAACAGCATATGCAAAGAAGCAATTTCAGGGGTGGCACAAGTGTTGCAAATTTCAACAGCAGCAACTTAATTAAACATTTGAAGCACATCATTAAAAGCACAACGAATTTACGAAAGCTAGGGGGGGAAAAAAGACGAACTGCAGCAGTTAACTCTGGAAACTGCATTCCAGCGACAAGATAAATTCCCCAAAGACAGCCAAAAAGCAACAACGATAACCAAAGTTTTGGAGTTTATTGTACTGGATTACCAACCCAGTTCTGTTGTCGAAATGTGGGATTTTGCTGCTTAATGAACATTTGAAGCCATGTACTGTTTGGCAGGTTTAAATATCTCAGAAACTGCGCTACCCAAATTATATGAGACAGTTAGGAACACATTTTGTGTATGCAGTCAGCTTTACCACGGACATTTGGCGCTCCGACGTGTGCCCCATGCTTTGCTAAGTTTAACGTCCCACTGGGGACAGAGAGTCAATATTTACCCCTCGAAGTGCGGTGCTGCACGCCACCGATGTTCCAAGGGTCACATACTGGCACATTATCTGCCGAAGCAATTGAGGGGATGCTAGTAAGTGGAAAATCCCGAAGTCCAACGTTCATGTTGTTTTGCGCGACAACGCTAGCCACATGAAGAAAGCCGAGGACGAGATGGATGTACCAAGTTTGGGATGCTTCGCACACACTCTCAACTGGGGGTGCATGTAGGGCTGCTGTCACAGGGAAGTGTGAGTGATGCATTTTACAATATTGTGTCTGCGCTTAAATTTATACTGTTCATATAAAAAAATAAATGGCTTCCATTTGCTGTATTAATTCATGTTTTACAAGTGTTAAACCTGAACCAGGCCTTACCACAATGATAATAATATCACAGTCTTGCATGTGCGCATGATCTTTTGGCCAATACCCACAGCACAATTTCGGAATTGGTATCGTGAGGTAAAAAATGGTATCGGAACATCTCTACATTTAAACAATGCCCAATTGGTACTAAGGGGCCTAAAGTGTCCTAGAAAACATCCCCCACACCATTAGCCATTACACACCACCACCACCAGCCTGCACAAGGCATGATGGATCTATGTTCTCATTCTTTTACGCCAAATTCTGACTACTACTATCTAATGTCTCAACGAAATTGAAAACTTAGACCTGGCAGCATTTTTCCATTCTTCAACTGTCTAATTTTGGTGAGCTCTTGCAAATTGTAGCCTCTTTTCCTATTTGTAGTGGAGATGAGTGGTACCCAGTGGGGTCTCTTGCTGTTGTAGCCCATCCGCCTCAAGTTGTGCATCTGTGGCTTCACAAATGCTTTGCTGCATACCTCGGTTGTAACGAGTGTTATTTCAGTCAAAGTTGCTCTTCTATCACTTGAATCAGTCGGCCCATTCTCCTCTGACCTATAGCATCAACAGGCCTTTTTGCCCACAGGAGTGGATGTTGGATGTTTTTTCCCCTTTCACACACCATTCTTTGTAAACCCTAGAAATGGTTGTGCGGAAAATCCCTAACTGAGCAATGTGAAATACTCAGACCGGCCCGTCTGGCACCAACAACCACCCACGCTCAAAATTACTTAAATCACCTTTCTTTGCCATTCTGACATTCAGTTTGGAGTTCAGGAGATTGTCTTTACCAGGACCACACCCCTAATGCATTGAAGCAACTGCCATGTGATTGTTGATTAGATAATTGCATTAATGAGAAATTGACAGGTGTTCCTAATAATCCTTTTAGGTCAGTGTATTTGTATTGTAAATAATAATGTTTACAGTAAAATGTGCCGCCCTCGGCTGCTGCTGCGCCATGAGGCTTACCGCTATGGTACACAGTGCCTGTGCTAGCCTACACTAGCAGCTAACCCCGGATATTTTTGGGTTAAATGTTAAAGAAAGGAAAATGTGCTGTATTTATATAGCGCTTTTCTAGTCTTAACAACTACTCAAAGCGCTTTTACATCAAACAGAAACATTCATCATTCACACACATTCATACACTGTGGCCGAGGCTGCCGTACAAGGTGCCACTCTCATTGGATACACACTCACACACATTCACACTCCATGCACAGCATTGGGGGCAACTCGGGGTCCAGTGTCTTCCCAGGACACTTCAACATGGGCTGCAGGGCCAGGGATTGACCACCAACCTTCCGATTGGCAGGCGAGCACTCTACCACTGAGCCACAGCCGCCCACAACACACAAACAAGCTAACCAATTGAGACGCAGAAGACCAGCAACTAACCGATCAAGGCAATGGTAGAACAGCAATTCTGTTTTCTGCAATGTAAATAACTGTTTATTTCAATGAAGGCTTTAAATACAGCATTAATAACAGCTTCATTTCCCCATTGTAAATGACTATCTGACAGCAGGTAAAGCGCTGAAATATTCTAAACAAGTGTACACTTGAACGGTTACTTTGCTGATTTTAAACCAGCTTTATTTCATGCAGTGTGTGCCGATGAACAACTTCACTCGGCCCCCTCCTTGTCCACCTTTCCCTCTTAAAACACATTGACAACAGATCTTCTGTGAATAGCCGCCCTCTCCGTGCACACTCTAATGACGTCAGTTCTGTACATCTACTGCTGGGGATGCCCCATTGATCAACGCCGATCATTATCTGTCGATATTTACAAATAACTCGTGATCAGGTGCTCGGCATTAATCTCTTCTGGATAAACTACTACACGCAAATGTTAAACACTCGGCCGAGAGCAACAACTGTGTGCTTGTGCCTGATGATTGCCTGTTCATGGTTAGTGAAGTCCTCCCAGCCCGCCTCCACCCCCACCTTATTGGCCAGCCATCGCATTTGGTTGCTCTGGCCCGCGCATTGGTACTACAAACAGAACATATATTGGAGAGTCGTCACTCAGCAGAGCAGTGCAAGTTTTAAGCTCACAGCGTAGAGTGAGGGAAAAAAGGCGGCCACCAAACACCAGATAGTAACACCAGCAACAATAACTTGACATTTTGGTGCCTAGTTCTTTCTGTCATCGCCACATGACGTTTATTTTTCTTGGCTAAATGCCATAGATACCACCCCGTCTGGGGTTGTGTCCCGGTGTGTCCAGTGTCATTTCCCCTCGCTTCCAATTCTTTCTGTATGATCAGCCATGCAATGTATCTTGTAACATCGCAGGAACTTTAGAGAAGTGGGGATTCTGCCTCTCAAAACTACTAATTCTTTTAAACTGGCTGTCGGTCTGAGTGAACATAATCAGCACCTGCATTGCCTATTTCTTGCAAAAATGTTTTCATAAACACATTTCAGTTAAAATTTTTTGTAAAATAAGAGATCGTATTCCAAACGAGCTGCCATTACATCGTTTTGAAATCCTGGATACACTTGTTATTATGAATCTCACTGTGTTTCCTGCACAGCAAGTGGTCGCAGCAGAGGAGAGTTTAATTTTAGCAAGAAATCAAGTGAAATAGCACATGGATGTATAATAAGAAGGGTACGCAGAGTTTGCAGTTGTGTACTGTAAGTTGTAGCATGAAAAGTCAACAACACCCGTTTTCCGGGCTTTCTTGACTTCAAATCTAACACACCGAAGAAATAGAACAATACTCGTATACTGCAATGGGAAAGGAGTCCCATTAGCAGATTTCCACTTCAAAAACTCTCCTATTTGTGGAAGGAAAAAGGTATAAGAAACAGACTGAACTGTGATCTAATTCTAGGTTTACTAAAGATTGACACACCATTATATATCAGAGCCATATATTAAGAGAGTTTTGCATTTCCTAAATTTAATGTTCTAAGCTATCCCTTATGCAATTGGTTCCGAGGTGGTCACGTGTTTTGTGGACTCCATATTGGATACCAACATTTATCTGATTTCCCGTGACAGTACAGTAGTGAAAAATGTAATATTATTGAAAATATGACCAATGTTTTCGTGTTTGGCTACAACGATAGGGAAGTGGCAAAAGATTTCACAAGTTCCCACGTGAACAAAAAAGGTGAAAAGTGTGGGAGCTATGATTGTAAAGAGCAAACTGGAGGGCAAATACTACTCATTATGTGAGGTAAATGTCAATTTCTCTCTTCAACTTATATTTGCAAATTACATAGGACAATATAGTAATACCATCGTTAATGTGACCATGCTGTCAAAAAAAACACTCGGTTCAGAAATGATTAATGAAGTTTGTGGTTAGCCATACCTTATGCTAGAGTCAGCTTTTTTGCTACACTCCATGTATAAATGCATAGAAATGCTTGTGATCTTGCCATACTCATGACTTGAATTTAAGCTAGTTTGACTTGACAATTGACTTTGACATTGTCATCTGTAACTGGGACTCACTGCTATTGGATGGGCTTGTCTCGGTCTCTGCCACTGGTCTTGCCAAATATGGCTTTTGTGTCTTGACCAGTCCAAGTGTCTTATTATGTTTAAATGATGTGGAGGGAAAGTGAAACACAGCTTAGACGGGGTGTTGTTCGGCATTTCACAAGTTTAGCCGTTACACTCTGACATTTGCTCACGTTAGCGCAACAGCGTTTGCTGAGCCCACTAGGTAAATATTAAACGTCTTTGGTGTGTTTACTATATCTGCGTCCACGTTTATCAACATAAGACCTGTGGCTAGTGCTGCTCCTTTTATAACCATTTTATTAATGAAAAATATTAGATGGGTGGGTTTTTGTTACGTTACACACAAAGCAACTGGCGATAGTTAGCCTGTAAGTATACTAGCGGAAATTAGCTAAAGTTGCAGAGCCACCCGGCAACTTTGCAGTAGAGTTTTGGCAAACTACCCCACACAGTTTTGTTGCCCACATCAACCTCTGCTGCTAAAGCAGTCAACCCGCAGTCAGTTCGTTTTTGAAATGGAGACACACATATTGTGGCCTTTTCCCGGGCCCCAGGCCTATTGCCCGGCCCATTCATGCTGATAAGCACATAGGGGTACACTTTTATTGGAAAGGTAACACGGCAGAGTACGTAAGCAATGTGGTCACTCACTACAATGGCATTTTTTAGAGGCCCATTACGATACAGTCCCTGACAAGATCTGTCGCTTGTGTACAATTGACCTGAAGTGCCGCTGAATATATTTCTAATCAAGATTTATTTACAAGAAACGCTCATTTAATCCCAACACTTTGTAATAATGTTTCAGTGCAAAAATAAACTGTCAAAAAGTATTCTAATATTCACAGCTTTTAAAGCCCATTGAGTCAATTTTTTGCAAAGACAAAGTGTGTTCGCCTTGTCATATGAGCTTCACCTGTGACTAATAATGGATCAATTAGGTCTCAGGTGTGTATAAAAACAACCCCAGTACACTAGACTTCACTATCAACTGCAACTAGACATCTGCAAACATGCCTCAGATTCACCCTGACTGAAAGTTTTGATTATCAAGAGCGTGAAGACCAGATCCACTGCTGATGGCAGACACCCTTCAATGTGTCTCTCAGCGTCAAGTACAGAGGATTAAAAAAAAAACATTTGAGACACTGGAGACGTTTTGTGACAAGCCCGGTCAGGCAGACACCTCAAGCACAACTGCTCGAGAGGACCGTTTGTTGGCTCGAAATCCAAGGCCACGCCCATTTTCCACACGCAGCAGAGCTCCACCAGACCTGGTCACCTTAAGTCCCTGTGTCAACCTGAACAGTTTGTCGATTCTGTCTCGAAATGGCCTCCATGGTCGATCAGTGCCCAGCCCAGCACTAAACAAAAGACAATTTAAAAACCGTGTGGCATTTGCCAAGGCCCACAGCCTGCTAAAAGGACGATGGAAAAGTGGAAGAAAGTGGATTTTTCAGATGAATCTTCTGTTGAATTACACACACAGTTGCCGCAAATATTCAGGAGAACCTAACTGGAAAGGCCCGGCATTG
>NC_045736.1:33925850-33930514 GCF_008692095.1 Etheostoma spectabile | reverse complement strand
ATCCAAGATTCACCCAGAAAACAGTGAAGTTTGGTGGCGGAAAAATCTTGTGTGTGGGTGTGCGAGAGATCTGCAGGGTGGAAGGCAACATCAATAGTCTTAAATACCAAGAAATCTTAGCTACCTCTTATATTCCCAACCATAACAAGCGGCGACGGTTTCTGCAGCAGGATGGTGCTCCATCGCATACTTCCATCTCCACTTCAAAGTTCCTCAAGGCGAAGAAGATCAAGATGGTCCAGGTTGGCGGCCCAGTCACCAGACATGAACATCATTGAGCATGTGTGGGGTAGGATGAAAGAGGAAGCCTGGAAGACCAAACCAAATATATTGTGAACTCTGGGGGCATGCAAGACTGCTTTCCTGCTATTCCTGATGACTTCATCATAATTGATGAATCCTGCCAAACCGCATGGATGCCTTCCTTCAAGCTCATGGAAGTCTACAAGATATTAAATTTGAATCACAGCACCACTATTTATATGCTGACATATTTTAGTATTTGTAGTAAATTTGTTCAATTCATGATAGGCAACAAAACTTTTGTCTTGCCAAAATTTGACCTTTCTGTCTTGTTTAAATAATACATCTTTTTTTAGTGAAACTAATTTTTTTTTCAGTGCATTGAACATCATTTTTGAGGGTTTTGGCTTTTCACATGAGCTATTTCTTACACCAATTGATTAATTAAAAGTCAGGTTAATAGCAGGTGCTTCTACAAAATAGATAAGCGACAAGACTTTTGTCAGGGACTGTAGAAGGTAAATACACACTGGAATATTTCTGTAAGAGCCTTTTACATATTGAGAAATGTTGATAACAACATGTATATGCCTGTTTATGGTGAATATAAGCAATTTATTTCAAGACGGCATATTCGCCCTAGAGTGGGTAAACCCCTCCCACCCTGCCAGCGATTTTATTTTGCCCTGCAGCTCGGTCTGTAAACCTGCACGTTTAATCACCTTCAGTTCACAATTTTGCGGGATCCAATCACAATCTGGCTTATCTTCCTGGCAAGCTATTGGCGGGTTTAATACAATGACAATAGAGAAGCGACCAAACTGCTTCATTGTAGAGTCATCTGACGATGGTATCCAATAATATCTCCCATGATTTGAGTTGGCCAAACTCTATACAGCTCTGTTATATATCCAGTTACATTGCCCACCTGGTGGAGATCCCAATACACTACAAACAGGCAGACTGGCCAATACTATACACGGCCATATCAGCTGCTCTAACTAAATAAAAAATAAATAAAAAGTGATGGGTATTGGCCCTCTATTGGCAGATATTGCTCATTGATTATCAAAAATCAGTGTTTGGGGCATCTCTTTTTACAGACTTTCACAAGTTCACCTGTTTCTCTGAGCTTTTTCAAATAGAGCCTTGATTAGCTACGATAGGTTACATTACATAAAATGTACAATTACTTTACCGGCTATCAGACTCATCTGTCCATACCGCGGCGTGAAAGTCCTGGTAACGTTACCGAAACACACAGGAAACATCACTGGCTATCGCTACCACAAAAAAGGTGTAATCACTTTGAAGGTAAAAGAAGAAACACATGACTGATGGCCCAGGAGTTTGTGTAACAATAGGTGACTGTGTCCTGCAACAACAAAGCTTAAACTCTTGCTTCATCTCTTTTCTTTCTCCGCTGCCTTCACGTGCAATCGGAAATATTGATCCACCCCGCGGCTGCCACTGAAGCTTTGAATATTTGCTGTTAATAAGTACCAAAGTGTTGAAGCTAAAAAAATTGTACTCAGTACAGGCCTAGTATGTATGTATGTATGTATGTATGTATGTATGTATGTATGTATGTATGTATGTATGTGAGTGAATCTTCTGTAAACTGAGGTTTTTTTAATGACAATTGAACAGATTTTACGTACATATTAGTCATTTTTAAGTCCTGCACACTGAAGGTGTGTGTGTGTGTGTGTGTGTGTGTGTGTGTGTGTGTGTGTGTGTGTGTGTGTGTGTGTTGAGGGTGTGTGTGTGTGTGTGTGTGTGTGTGTGTGTGTGTGTGTGTGTGTGTGTGTGTGTGTGTGTTTTTAAATGTGTTTGGGTAATAAGATCTACAATGAACCACATATGCTGTTTGTCTTAAAGGCAGGCCTTTTTGATTTGCCTGTTTTTTATCTTAAATATCCTCCTTTTGTAGCTCAGAAAGTGCAGCTCGACCTGCGCAGTTGTGGAGAATGGCTGATATATCCTTATCCTTCCTGCAGCAAGCATGTGTGTGGGGGCGGACTGAGGGGGCTGGTGTATTCTCACTGGACTGGATGTGTTGTGGAGGATTTTAAAGGCACAGGTGGACACTGTGCAAGCATGGACGTGATGTTCAAACTCGTATGTTCATGTTAGGGCTGTAACAATACACCAAACTTTGGTTCGATTTGGTTCGCGATTTTTGACCCACGATTTGATACAAACCTCGTAATACATTTTTTTCTGCCACATGGCATGGTTTTGTCATTGATTACATCCCAGTTTGCAACACAGTAATACAACCTTATTCATTGAAATTGTTTGATTTCCATGTTGATTGATCCAACACCAAAGATTCTATTGGACCTTAAAATGTTTCCAAAATCGTTTCAGTGGTTTATTGACTCTTTGGAATGAGACACAAGAATATTGGTCACAATTCCTCTCCCAACCTGTAGGGGGAACGAAAAGGAAAAGCGCTTTGATGCCTACTGTAAAGGAGCTGGTTGGCAAGTAGCTAATGCTAATGTAATTCTTGGTGGTTAACGCAAGGTTACGACACCGTCCAACATGCTCAATCATTTTTAGTATGATTGTTTTGACCACGGTTAACAACTTTGGGCTAGCTAACCCACAAATTCATCAGTAACGTTAACTGTATGGATAGACGACTAATCTAATGGTAATTTAGCTATCTACCACACCTCTGTCTTCTGCCTCAGTCTCCCGGCACTGCGAGGCTTTAGTCGGGATGAGAGCTGACAACAGCCCCGGTCTGCGAACACATCCATTCCACAGTCAGCCCCCAGCCAGCAAGCAAACATTCTCTATCATTACAGCCCCGGCCGGGGGACACATCTAGAGTTAACCCCCAGGCAGCTAGCAACCATCCCGGTCAGCACTTAACTCCGGTGCTAAGGGCGCTAACGACGCTTTACTTAACTGTCAGGAAACAGACCCAGACACCAGAGTCAAACAGCGGTCACTTGTAACGTTACACCTCCGTTAGCGTTACCCCCTATTTTGCTTTTAGCTGTCTGTACAGTTAGCTAAATTTACAAGACAAAACAGGAATAAGGCACTAAAAGGACTACTAGTAAGTTAAAGATGTGATAGCACTGGATCTGGATGGGAAGGATAACTCTGGAGTTGGAAGGGGTGTGTCGCAATTTTACTTTCTCCCGCCGCGACGCAGGTTTGTGGAGCCGAGTGTCGCGATTTTGGTTTTATTTTCCAAATTGTTAGAGCCCTAGTTCATTTATAATCCTTCTAGCGGTATACATGAAGCTAAATGTTGAAAGAACATTGTGGATAGACCACTTTGCCATGTTGGGCAGTGATTGACACCATCACGCCAACCAATCAGATACATACCTTGCAGAGTTTTATCATACATCAATTTATTTGCTGCTGCTGCCTGCCACAATTTTAACATTGACCAGCCCGGTTCTATGTGAAAAAACAACTGCAGAGCGAAACAAACTTAACAAACTTGCTGTTTTTGAATTCTACGTTAACTCATTGAAGACATTACCATATGCTAGCTGTGCGGTGATGCCAGGTTTCAAAGCTTGCTGTGTACCAGGCAAGTGATGTTCTCTTTAGATTACATAAATCATAGTCTTGCATTGCCAGACCTTACTCCAGAACGCTGTTCTTCCAAACATACATTGCAGTAGAAAGGAGAAAAAAAACGCTATATGTTTGCATTTCTTTAAACCAATCACAATCGGGGTGGGTGGTGCTAAGCTTCGGACACAGCAACGCTGGCTTTGCAAAATTGTCTCAGGAAGTATAATATAAAATTAAGTTAACTATTCACACAATACAGTAAAATTAGTTTTTTTTTTTTTTTTTATAATTAGCTGGTTACCTAATTTGCTCTGACCAGTGTATCATCATTTGCAATGTTACTTTGTTGACAGCAATCCTACCATAATCAGCCCTAAAACGTCCCAGTTGCATAGCAAAAGCCGTAACATTAAACATAGTCTTTGTAAAACTTCATAATCATTCCCAGAAAGAACCAAGCAAGCTTGCCTTGTTGCACCATCCAAATGTTCTTCAAAACCATTTTCAGCGTGTAGAGTTAAAGCTAAAGAAAAAACATAGTTAAACGTAGTTGCATATTTGTGACATTGTACAGTTGTTTTCATGAAGCGTAATGGTTGTCAGTGAGGTAGAGATCACTAATGCAAAACTTGGCGGATCAGCTTGTCACTAAAATGCTAATTGCTGATCCACCTTAAAGCCAGTCCACCTTTAAGTTAGTAAGGCCGTTTTAAAGTTGTTACTAGTTCTTTGGCTAACTCACTTTAACTAGCAGGTAGCAAGCAATACATGGGAACCTGGCATGACAGCACTGCTACATTTACAGGTATACCATTACTACTAACTTTATAGAGTGTGTGTGTGTGTGTGTGTGTGTGTGTGTGTGTGTG
>NC_045736.1:33918839-33925840 GCF_008692095.1 Etheostoma spectabile | reverse complement strand
TGTGTGTGTGTGTGTGTGTGTGTGTGTGCGTGTGCGCGCGTGTGCGTGCACGCACGCTTTTAACGGCTAAGGCCCCCCCGGCTGCTAACAGCTGGGGCGGGACAAATTATGTGATTGGTTGGAAATGACAGTGTTGTCACACATTTTAAAAAAAATAAAACATACATTTGTCTCACTGTGCTTTACACTGGGTTTTCACCATAGACTGTATAAAACTGTGATGTTCACATGCAGTTTCAACAACAGCAGAGTGGAGCAGTTCAATTCATTTCCAAACTGCTGGCAGTGGTTGCCCGGATGTTCACTACTCTGCCTTTTGCAGAGCGGTAGCAGAGTTTTACAGCCCAAACTACCCAGATTTAAAACCTAAACGTATGAAAATAAGTTTTGTTTAATTCTTTCGGCACCGCCGCCACTCTTACTCTCTCTATGACACGAGACACTCTGGACTGAAAAATACAAATTAAAAAATAAGTTGTATGGTCAGGAATGGAGGAAAGGCCTTGATAACAATGGTGAGGCGTTTCAACCATGGTTTCAACGCTGCAGACACCTCCATGATTTCAAAGGAATGAAAACTGATGAGGGCTCATGTTATGGACAAGTGAGTTACAACATTAGCTTTGCTGTTTCACAGTTTGCTGTTTCCAACAGGTCAGTTTATCCTCGTCCATTTGCTATTGTTTGTAATGGCTGCTCCCAACTGGTGGTTTTTGGTTTGGCAGTAGCAACAGTTTGCTAATCCACATCTTAACGTGAGCTAACATCAACTCTGCCAGATTTTGTTTGGTCATCGGAGACACTTAAAAGCCGTGGTTGCTATGAGAATGCATGTCCACAAATCTGGGGAGCGGAGATTCTGAAGGGGGGTTGTATTTTTTTGGCAGTTGAGTTCAAATAACAGTCTTCGCGCAGCATCGCTTACTGCACCTTTTTTAAGAAAGCTCAATAAAGATTTGTTTTTTTCTTTCTAAGTGCTTCCCTGAGGGCAGGGCTCACACACTGTGTTGCAGTGGTGCAACACCAAGCTGTCACAGGCTAGAAGTTTAGCAGAGAGAGAGGGCAACAAATGTTGTTCCCTGATATTTTGTGATGTAAACTCTTCCCACAAAGCCACTAGTGAAAAAATTGTGAGCCTCTAAAAGGAGCTCACGTTAAGGTTAGCTGGGGATCTGAGAAAAGTCTTAGTTACTACATTCCCTCCACCTCCAGTGTGCAAACCTGAGTGTGTGTATTCTCCACATTGCCAACAGTAGTCATGTTTGTTTTTTAGCATTTGGTATCATAATATTAGGTGTTTGCTTACCAGTGAATGAAACATGAAGTAAAATCCTGGTCCTTTCACTTCTCTGCTCTTAAGCAGCAACACACTCGTACAAATTTGTGTGTAGGTTGGAGCCCTGAGTGCAGGGGGAGGGGTTAGACAGTGCCCAAAGGAGATGCTACTTTCAAATCTTGATAATTACAATCAACATTACCAACCCTGCCTTTAAATAAGAAAACGGTAAAGCACTCTTGGAGCAGCTGTTTTATTTTTGATAAATAAAGATATGTTTTAATGTTGGCCTAATTGCATCCACTATGATTTAATGTTAACTGAATCATATGTAAATTAATGTAATATTGAGTCCATGGGGTGGACTACACTTTTTATGTACCTTATCTGCATGTGCCTGATAATCAAATTGCTTATTTTAGGACAGGACAGTGCACGTCTGTCAGTACTTAAATATGTCGGAACATTAGTAAAAGAGAGGGGGAGAGATGATGAAAGAGAGTAAGAGAGGGTATCCTTAGCTGTTCATTTTGTGTGTATGTTCCTCCCCCTTGGACTTGTCTCCAAAATGGCCTCTGTTCTAGTGGAAGTGAAAGACTTTGTCGAGCCTGCTGGTAATTTGAGCCCGGTATTCATGGCCAGAGGAACAAACGAGGAAGGAAGGGAGTTGCTGGGGGAGGAGGAGAAGGAAGCAAGGTAAAGAATGGCGTTCCTTCTTTGTATGGAATTTACCTCCCTAGGTCACAGTCTTGTTCTTTTGGAAGAGGCCCAAATAGTTTCTCTCTTTCAGTTTAGGAGTATGGTGGCTATTTTTGTGAGGCAGTGATTATGGGGATAATAAAAAGCCAGTGGTTTTAAAAAAAGATCTGGATGGGGTGCCATGGGATCCACTACATCCTTTATGTCTTAGTGTATTATAAACTAATGTTACCCCTTTATGCCAACTTTTATGCTGTTGTCTTATAAATGTGTCTTATGAGTCGTGCTTAAAGAGGAACAGTGTTTGAATAACCAAACTCCACCTTCCTGTAGCGCCTTAATGTCCACACCTGTGTGTCTCTGTTTTCAATGAAGCCATTTGAGTTGAGAGCTTCTGTAACCAAGAGCTAGCTGACATTTCCTGTTGCTACTTACCAGTGTGTGTAGCCAGCTGGATAGGGTTGACATTCTCTGTTTGACAGTGAGCACGGTTGAACTGACCTTGACATTATTGAAAGTCCCCAGCCTTGCTGTGGTTGCCCTGGTGCTGAAAAGCCAGGGCATCAGTTGTGTAGCCTGGGGACCACTACAGAAATGTCATGAATCCTGTTGCTGTGTCTCGCTTCAGGGAAATCAGCATTTGTTTTTAAAGTTAGGGTTATTTTTTTGTTTTGTAAGACTGGCTTTGCTTTTTTGGAAATTTATAATAGTGAATCCGACCAGTTTGGTTTGTGGGATAAAGTATTTGCATGTATCCGGGGAATGATCTTGCTATTTAAGCCAAATTGTCTCCTTAGTATGTGAACAGAGCACAGAAGGGCCTGTTTCCCTTTCTGTAGCTGTGGATGAGAAGGTAGTGCGGGAGAGATGAGAGCAGAGCAGTCTGGGTCAGTGTTTCAGCAGAATGTGGTCACATGACAAGAGGGCTGGGCCACACGTTGGATGAATCCATCCCGGCGTCTGGGAGGAAGGCGCCTCCTGCTGGTTGCCTTTTATCAATGCATCCTATTGGGAGGCTCAGTGTAAACAGAGCTGTAAAGCCCCTTGTTTTTTTTCTGCTTTTTGAATAGCTTCCCCATCCACCCCTCCATGTTGGAAGCCTCTGTATGGATGAGAGACAGGCCTATCGCACCAATTCCATATTGTGTTATTATTTTAGAAACATGGATATGAAAGCTCTCTGCTGCTTCTCACATAAAGCTTTCATTGTTAACATGAGTCAGCATATCAGGTTCGTCATTAGAACTGTAAGAATGGTTTACCTGTTTCACAATTGAAACAACTGTTGTGTCCTCAAGTAAAGGAGCCCTGTTAATATGAATATTACTTTTAACAGAAAATGTACTGTTTGTCAATAGCTGAAATGTGTCTGTGAATTTGAATTAGCTTGTCTTCAATTTCCACCTGTACCTTTTCCCAAAGTGAGCTACTTTTGGTAAATGGTATTCCTCATAAATTTATTTGCACAGCCATTTTTAATGATAACAAACTGCGCTGCTTTGTATTTAGCAACCAAGTAAATTTTATAAAGAAAAAAAAGAAGGATTAGACCGGGTTGCCAATGTAACATGCAGATACTCATGTATTAATAAATATCAGTGTACAGCCAATAGTTTTTTGTAAGCAGAAATTTTGACATTAATAGCAGGAAAAACACAGGAGTAAATTATAAAATTACCAACAACTTCCTTGTAGTGTCATTTCCAGGACCCTGGTACTGTGCATGCTGGCTCATTTCAATAGTTTACTGTTACACTGTTATTATTACACCTGTGCTTTTCCTGCTATGACAAGTTGATATGCCTCTGCCATTAAATTGGTTCTTTCTATTCTTCAGGTACAAACCAGTGTATAAAAGATATGACTTATGTTAGGGCTGGACAATATATCAGTATTATATCGCTATCCTGATATGAAACCAGATATTGTCTTATATTTTGGCTATCCTAATATGGCATAAGTTTTGTGTTTTCCCGGTTTAAAGGCGGCATTCCAGAAAAGTGATGTCATTTTCTGCACTCACTACTATTTGCCTACAACCACTCCGTCATTATATTATTGATAATTATTTATCGAACATCTCATTGTGTAAATATTTTGTGAAAGCATCAATAGCAGTCAACCCTACAATATCACTGCAATATTGACATTGAGGTATTTGGTCTACTGTTAGCTCACCTGGTTAAGCATGCACCCCATGTACCAAGGCTCAGTGCAGCAGTGGCCTTCAAGTCCAACCTGTGGCCCTTTAGTACATGTTGTCCCCACTCTTTCTTGGCTGGAGCTGTTCTATCAATTAAAGGCAATACATTCTACAATACAATCTGGAATTTTTTTTATTTAATATTTTACATGTTAAAAACTCAATAAAAACACATTGAGATGAATTAGTGGTGCACATGGTCAATTTTTTACACTTGGTATCATTCTGACGAGAGCTGCCAATAGAAAAAAAACGAGCCGAATTGGTGCTAGGAAAATGGAGCTACTGCAGCTAATGCCCATAGCTCCTAGTTAGCTAAAACGACAATTATGGGGGTATAATCTAAAGAGTGTATTTGTGGACCTTACTAGACAACAAGATGCGTTTTCAACTCCGACATTGTTAAAATTCACCTACCCTGTGAGCTTTTAGCTAGCTGCTGTCTGGGATGAGTGTGTGTGTTCAGCCGGGCTACGGTAATAATCCTCACAAAGCAGTTCATTTGTAGCATATTTATCCATTTTCCAGATCTATCTGGCGTTGGTGAGTAGGAGTCTTTGTAGTTGCAATCGGTGTGGTACTTTCATTATCCAGGCTAGCGGCTCTTCTTCTGCTTCCTCCCCGCCCTCCTTGCTTGCCGCAGCCAACAACAATCCAACAAACGCCCGCTGATCTGGTGGATGTTCCCCAGAGAGCCGTTCATGCCTCAAATTGTTGTTTATTTCCCCCTCAAAATATTAGTGACTATGTAACTGCATGGAAACAGACCTAATTATATACGTGTCTTTTACATTAAAATAGTGTTACAGATGGCTAACTGTAGTCTTGCGCTGCAGTAGCTCCATTTTGCTATCACAGATTTGGCTCGTTTGTTTTCTGTCCGCTCCATGTACAAGCATGGATAGTGAATGTCTCTTCTCCGCCGCTTTAAATTGTCTGCTGTTCGTCAAGCACAACATTCGTCTGCTTCCAAAGCCCAGGAAGGCCAAGAGTTAGGACTAACCTTAAAGTACTTGGCAGTTACAGTACTTGGCAGTTACAGTAACTGTACTTACAGTTCAGAGGACTGCAAAAGCCAGTGTCTGTTCAGTCCAGTTTGTTCTGGATCCAGTTTGACATTTTCCTTTTATCAATACTTGGCTTTGGCCATTTAAGGCCTACGACTGTACTTTAAAGTTTCAAACTGTTGTACAATGTTCACAGAATACAGTTCGTCTCAAGTGAATTAGATGTTTATTGAGAATACACAAGGTTGGCCTATTCATAGTGCAAATTCAGGACACACTTTTATAAAAATATTTTTATATAAATGTTTATTTTTTTCTTCTGAAAATATGATGACAGTCATATTTTGCACACAGGTAAAAGTGCCCAGTATCAGTCATATCTGAAAATAAATAAAAGTTTTTAAAAAATTTGTTTTTTAAAAATAGGTAATATTTAATTATCAAAAAAAATTGTTTTCTATACACATATATCAACATCAGTAAATATCGGTATTGGCCATAACATCAATATTAATAACGGTTATCATATTGGCCACAATTTTCACACCTGTGCATCACTAAGATAAATCAACGTTCTTTTGTGTTTCTCACGTTCTATCATGGTGTAATGGTAGTTTTTGTTTTGTTCTTTTTAGCGATGCTCTGATACTGTATATTGGGCCCATACTGACTCAAATAGCTGGATCTGGTAATGGTAACATTAGGGCCGATCTGTTCAATTCCATCTTTATAAACATTATTTTCTGGAATTGTATTTATTGTTTAAGATTGACTAATTTGTTGCTGCATAAAAAAGATTTAAACTTAGACATATAAACCCCAGTCACTTCCACACAGCTGTTTGATTTGATTGTTGCTCTCTCTCCTTAGGCCCCCCATGACCGTGAGCCGTGGGCTACGGCTCGGCGGCGCCCCACCTTTGGAGTAGTCTGTTGCTGTAATTGGGACCCTGTGATTCCTCACCTCTCCTCCTCCCCTCCCTCCCCCATCCCATCCTCTCCCTCCCCTTTCCCCTCCTTCCCCTCTTCCCCCCCTCCCACGCGTCGCTGTGCTGGACGTCATGAGCATAGTAATCGCGCTGGGAGTCACCACACCTGAAACGTCTTACTCAGATATGGCTGCTGGATCAGAGTAAGTACTCATTACCGGCTAGTGGGACTCAAATACGTGGCTGTGCCCTTATATTAAAGAAAAAATCTGTTAATTTACAATCAAGGTCTTATTTTGGTAGTTTTGCCCATCAGTTTACCTGCCAAATTACTTGCTCACATCTGTGATGCAGCAACATTGCTCAAATAGCACAGTGTCACATGTGGTAAACAAATATCCTGTTTAACCTGAGGCTTTTACTATAAATCAAGATCAGCATACCCTGGACAGTTAGACAGTTTAAAAAGGGAGTTGAATTAGACAAGCCGTGATAATATAAAACCCTGAATGATCATGGTTTGTCAATGCTTCTTTTTTCCCCTTTTTTTTTTTTAAATAACTTTTTATTGAAATATTTGAAATTTCAATTTACAAAACATTTCCTGACAGATATATAAAAGTAATAAACCAATAACATAAAGGTTACAATAAGAATAAAAAAAGAGGAAAGAGAAGAGATTAAATAAGTAAATATGAAGCAAAATAGAAATAAGTGTGTGAAAAAATAAATTAAATTTAAAACAAAATAAGATAAATTAAATAAAAATAGTTATAGTACTATTAATAGTAACGATAACAACAACAGGCAGAGATCTGTGTTGCAGTTAGACAAATATTATAAATAGAGTAGAAATACAAATAAAGAAATATAAGGAATTGGATATGT
>NC_045736.1:33916955-33918814 GCF_008692095.1 Etheostoma spectabile | reverse complement strand
GTATGTACGGTATTTACATAAAAGAATGTATTAAAATATTTACATAATTAACATAATTAAGGAATTGCAATGGTGAAAAGTAAGTAATAATAATAATAATATAATAATAATTGTAATAGTTGAGGATGCACACATGTCAGGCAGTGTTATTGCACAAAACAGATAATACAGATAATATTGTCTAGTTTCAACTCTCTGAGTGTCTGTGTGTCAGATACTCAGAAGGAAGAGTTAAAAAGTTTGATGGCCACAGGCAGGAATGACTTCCTGTGGCGTTTTGTGGTGCATTTTGGTAGAATGAGTCTATTACTGAAAGTGCCCTGTGATTGAGCACAAAGCCATGGAGTGGGTGCGAGACATTGTCCAAGATGGCATGTAGTTTGGACAGCGTCTCCTCTCTGACACCACAAACAGAGAGTCCAGATCCACCCCCACAACGTCACTGGCCTTGCAAATCAGTTTGTAAGTCTGTTGGCATCCGCTACCTCAGCCTGCTGCCCCAGCATGCAACAGCAAAGAGGATAGCACGGCCACCACAGACTCATAAAACATCCTCAGCATTGTCCTGCAGATGTGAAGGACCTCAGCCTCCTCAGAAATAGAGATGGCTTTGGCCCTTCCTGTAGAGGGCTTGAGTGTTCTTGGCCCAGTCCAGTTTATGTTCTAAGTGCACTCCCAGGTATTTGTAGTCCTCCACAATGTCCACACTGACCCCTGGATGGAAACAGGGCTCACTGCTGCTGGCTCTCCTTAGATCCACCACCAGCTCCTGGTCTTTGTCACGTTGGGCTGGAGATGGTTCTGCTCACTCCATGTGACAAAGTCCCCACCCACAGCTTGTACTCAGCCTCGTCCCCCTCGCTGAAACACCAACCACAGCAGAGTCATCAAAAAACTTCTGAAGATGGCAGGACGGTGTGGTAGTTGAAGTCTGTGGTGTAGATGTTGAAGAGGAAGGGATAGAGACGGTGTGCTGACCACGCTGTCTGACACACAGTGTTGCAGGCGCACATACTGTGGTCTGCAGTCAGGTAGTCAACAATCCAGGACAAGAGGGGGGGATCCACTTGCATCGCTGTCACTTCTACCCAGCAGGGCGGCGGATGGTGTTGAAAGCATGGAGAAGTCAAAAAACATGACCCTCACCGTGCTCGCCGGCCTGTCCAGGTGGGGTAGATGCGGTTGAGCAGGAAGATAATGGCGTCCTCAACTCCAACCGGGGCTGGTAGGCAAACTGGAGGGGGTCCAGGAGAGGTCTCACCAGGGCTGCAGCTGTTCCAGAACCAGTCTCTCCAGGGTCTCATAGTGGGAGGTCAGTGCCACGGGTCTGTAGTCTTTGGCGTCACTGGGACGTGGCGTCTTTGGCACAGGAATGAGGCAAGATGTCTTCTACAGCACGGGGACCCTTGGAGACTAAGGCTCAGGTTGAAGACATGTGGGAAGACTCCACATAGCTGAGAGGCACAGGCTTGAGCACCCAGGATGGATACCATCAGGGCCTGCAGCCTTATTAGAGTGGAGTCTGGTCAGCTGTCTTCCAGCTGGTCAGCAGTGAGGCACAAGAGGGTCACAGGTGGGGTAGGGGGAGGAAAAATGTTCAAAGAGGAATTTAGATTTTCCCAACAGTACTCTACTGTCCATCAGCCAGTGTTATTGCACAAAACAGATAATACAGATAATATTGTCTAGTTTCAACCTCTCTGAGTGTCTGTGTGTCAGATACTCAGAGGGAAGAGTTAAAAAGTTTGATGGCCACAGGCAGGAATGACTTCCTGTGGCGTTTTGTGGTGCATTTTGGTAGAATGAGTCTATTACTGAAAGTGCTCCTGTGATTGAGCAACAAGCCATGGAGTGGGTGC
>NC_045736.1:33916295-33916945 GCF_008692095.1 Etheostoma spectabile | reverse complement strand
CCAAGATGGCATGTAGTTTGGACAGCGTCCTCCTCTCTGACACCACAAACAGAGAGTCCAGATCCACCCCCACAACGTCACTGGCCTTGCAAATCAGTTTGTTAAGTCTGTTGGCATCCGCTACCCTCAGCCTGCTGCCCCAGCATGCAACAGCAAGAGATACACGGCACCACAGACTCATAAAACATCCTCAGCATTGTCCTGCAGATGTTGAAGGACCTCAGCCTCCTCAGAAAATAGAGTGCTTTGGCCCTTCCTGTAGAGGGCTTGAGTGTTCTTGGCCCAGTCCAGTTATTGTCTAAGTGCACTCCCGTATTTGTAGTCCTCCCAATGTCCACACTGACCCCTGGATGGAAACAGGGCTCACTGCTGCCTTGGCTCTCCTTAGATCCACCACCAGCTCCTTGGTCTTTGTCACGTTGAGCTGTAATGGTTCTGCTCACGTCCATGTGACAAAGTCCCCCACCACAGCTCTGTACTCAGCCTCGTCCCCCTCGCTGAAACATCCAACCACAGCAGAGTCATCAAAAAACTTCTGAAGATGGCAGGACGCTGTGTGGTAGTTGAAGTCTGTGGTGTAGATGTTGAAGAGGAAGGGATAGAGGACGGTGTTGCTGACCACGCTGTCTGACACACAGTGTTGCAGGCGC
>NC_045736.1:33915396-33916285 GCF_008692095.1 Etheostoma spectabile | reverse complement strand
CTGTGGTCTGCCAGTCAGGTAGTCAACAATCCAGGACAAGAGGGGGGGATCCACTTGCATCGCTGTCAGCTTCTTACCCAGCAGGGCCGGCCGGATGGTGTTGAAAGCACTGGAGAAGTCAAAAAACATGACCCTCACCGTGCTCGCCGGCCTGTCCAGGTGGGCGTAGATGCGGTTGAGCAGGAAGATAATGGCGTCCTCAACTCCCAACCGGGGCTGGTAGGCAAACTGGAGGGGGTCCAGGAGAGGTCTCACCATGGGCTGCAGCTGTTCCAGAACCAGTCTCTCCAGGGTCTTCATAATGTGGGAGGTCAGTGCCACGGGTCTGTAGTCTTTGGCGTCACTGGGACGTGGCGTCTTTGGCACAGGAATGAGGCAAGATGTCTTCTACAGCACGGGGACCCTTTGGAGACTAAGGCTCAGGTTGAAGACATGGTGAAAGACTCCACATAGCTGAGAGGCACAGGCTTTGAGCACCCCAGGATGGATACCATCAGGGCCTGCAGCCTTATTAGAGTGGAGTCTGGTCAGCTGTCTTCTCAGCTGGTCAGCAGTGAGGCACACAGAGGTCACAGGTGGGGTAGGGGGAGGGAAAAATGTTCAAAGAGGAATTTAGATTTTCCCAACAGTACTCTACTGTCCATCAGAACCCCAGGTACCTTGAAATACAAGTCCATCTTGGCACAAAAGTGTCCATAGTCAGCTGCAGACTTGTCGTCATTCGCTCCATCATGTATACATTTTTTTGTGCCTGGACCAATTGACCTATTATTGGCGGTTTTAACTCCCTACAGTTCACTGTAATCATTTTCTTTGCAACGAATAAAAGAATCCTCATTCAATGCGCTTCCTTTATTTTCATGACTATTTACATTGTAGATTATCACTG